>NW_028126725.1:0-52270 GCF_965231255.1 Vanellus vanellus
CCCCCATCCCCCACTCACCTGCTCCTCCGCAGCATCACCGCCGCCACTCCCCCGGGGACCTTAGGCTGCCCCAAACGACATCACTACCCACCCCCCCACACACACACACACCCTTTTGATTCCCCCCTCAAAAAAGGGCACAGAGCCACCGAACCCAGGGCTGGCTCCATCCCCTCGGGGCGCTCAACCACCGGCAGGCAAACCTCGGCGGGGGAGTCTACTGAGCTGCGCCAGAACTGTACGGCGAGACACCTGAAACACAAAAAGGCCCAATTATATTTCAGCAGATTAACAAAGAGCACAGAAGAAAGCAGAGGAATTCCCTCACACCGAGGGACGGGACAGGACAGCAGCTGAGCTACAGGAGGACTCCAGGGAAACAGCTCAGCGCAAACTACAGCGCGGCCTTTCAAAGCCAGAGCGACTGGAACTCTTCCGGTCAGTATTAAGACTAAGTGGTGCCATTCTGAGCACAACAGTAAACCCTCGGGCTGGCCCTGGGAAACCCCTCCTCCCTTCCTTACGGCGCTGCCGCGGGGACCTCCACCTGCCAGGCTGCTGCACAGGGCTGGGCCGTGACCAGAATCGACGTGACGGACCCCCTCAAACAGCTACAGCCCTCGCACCGCCGCCGCCGCTACTGCTGCACACCTTGCTGGGTCAGTACAGCCAAAAGGGAAGGGTAAAACTCTGAAGAGTGCAATGAACAAGGAAGAACAAACATCAGTCCTTCACTCTATGCTGAAGAGGTGCACGTATGCTTAGAGATATCTCTCTCTCTCTCTCTCTCTGCAATAAAAATACTTATACGACAAGATTACTTGACTTTCCTTTGGCACTAAATGAACTTGCCCAGCTGTCAATCCATACCATTAAACTATCCATCCCCAAAATACACAGCTATAATTTGACTCGGGGAGGGGGGGGGAGCCGGGGGGGGGTTGGGTGCTGCACAATTAGCAGGGACATCTGGCCGGCTGCCCTGCCCAGGAGAGATGCTACTGAACCGCCGGGGAAACGCGCCGCTGACAGCCAGACAGAAATCAAGAACTTCAGAGCGCTGCGTCTCAAGGTTGGCAATAAAGCCCCGCTCACATTCAGTTGCCTCTTTTTAAACGTATCCTTTGTTTAAACATTTGGTTTTAAACATTGCTTTTGCTAAACGTTTAAATGTAATTTAAAAAACGGCCCTGTTTTTAAAGCTTTAGAACAAATACCTCATTGCCAAAGTACACCGAATACATTGTATGCTACAGCCATTTGGCAGCTGCAGTTTAAACAACGCAAGTCCGTTTGTAAATTCTACAGTTTTAACCTTTTTTAAAGTTTAATTTAGGATAGAAAAATCAGCAAGATGAAAAATCCCCCATATGGTTTTACCGGGGGTGAGAGGGGGGAAATCAAATCCCCGCTCCCGCAATCCATAAGGCTACCAAAAAGGACCGGCAGATGGGCTGATGCTTTCAGCTTTGCTGAACGCGCAGAGGAACGTGTTTTGATGATATCTCGCCTGTTACGACTGAGAACCCAAAGACCGGCGATGCCACCAAATTCGGAAGACGGGCTGTGCTTGGGCTTTTGGAAGGAAGTGCAATTTGTTTAAAAAAAAAAAAAAAAAAAAAAAAATGAACAAGAGAGTGAGTGCAAAGTCTTGGTGCCGAAAAAGGACATTTGGGAAGCAGTAGCTCGCCAAAAGCACATCGGGACTCGCTGTCACCACTTACAAGGCTGTAACACTTCTTGGCAAAGCCCGGAAAACACGCAGAAGTCACCCCTCTTTGTCCATGCCTCTTCTCTGACCTTGCCTGCTTTTTGTACAGAGGCTAGCATCTCAGTAAGGTTTTCCAGTACTACTAGAAGATACTTTAGAAACTTGTGGACTGAAGAAGCATAAAGCTTTTACCACGAAAACACCAGTGCACAGTGCCAGTTAACGGTAAGCACACAGAAAGAGATTATGCTTTCGGGAGGAGAAAATAAGCAGAGGGAAGCAAGCTTTGCATGGGCGCAACATGCTCCAGAACACACCTTATTTTTAGTATTCACGTTCAAATATTTCATCGAAAAACTACAGGGGGAAAGTCGGCACATCCTTCACGTTACCTTCAAAGTCCACACGACAAGGACCTTAGGAAAAAGGCAGACGCACACGGGAGACGTACCTCGTCCTCGCAGACCACTCTGGATCCTCTCCGTCTGTCCCGTACCGTCACGGCAGAAGAAAGGGCGACTGCGGAGAAAGGCTGGCCGTTGACAATCTGCCGAGAGAGGGAAAAACCCTTTAGCGTAAAGCTGGGGAGGAATCTCAAGCTGCCTTCTTCCCTGCAGGTTGGCCCAGACGACAGCTGAGCAGAGGAAAAAGTACTCGGCATCACCTCTGGGACGCTTCTTGGTGCGGGCCACTAGAGCTCTTGCATTTACCTTCCGTTGACTCACCGGCAGCTTCAGTTGCACTAGAGACACCTTCCCGGCTGCACGCAGGCGACAGACACGGACAGGTACGTTTTCTCAAGCCTATGTACAGCCAAGACTTCCTCACCCTAGGCGGCCCAAGGTGAAGATTTTTGTTAAAGGGTACAGCAACCCACCGTCCCGCTCTACCGCCTCCTTCCAAAAAAGCAATGATTTTCCCAGGCCCTTTCTCCAAACGGTCAAGAGCTTTTGAAACTGCCGTTGCGCCACCAAACCTGCTCAGGGGTCCTGCCAGCTTTTGACTGCCCTCGGCCTTACCGGGCACGCGCTCTCTGCCATCTCCCAAAAGCAGCAGTACGGCACGCGCCCAGACCCCAGCGCAACCCAGCCGGTGCCCACGCGCACCTCGCTCTTTGTACGAGGAGCCCCCGAGGATCCCCGCGAGCGCAGCCGCACACGCAGGATCAGCTTCACCTACTCCAATTTCAGGGGATGCCATTTCTGAAGCTTTAAACTGAAAACCGCCTCCTGACACTCGGCCACAGCAGAAGATATCCGTAACTAGAACTCCACAAACACACAGTAACACAAACTGCAAACCCGCAGCAGCAGCTTCAGAGATATTAAGAGCAGGCACAAGGGAGAAAAATAAAACAGCTTCATCTCGAGCGCACAGGAAAGCCGCAGACAGAGAAGAGGGTCTGCCTGTTTTCTGTCAGGGCTGAGAACGTTTTCTCCTTCCCTTCCGAAACCCCTCTGTTAGGTCTAAATATCTGTTACGGTTTGAGAGACCCGTAACAATTTACTGCCTTTTAGACAATCGTTCTATCACCCGACGACCCCTCCCCACCCGGGAAGGGGCATCGGGAAAAATTTGCAAATTTGCCTTTTCTGCCCGCTTGACGTGGAGTACCTGTAGCGCCCCTGAACTCGCAAACGTTTCTCCCCGCCCCCCCCCAGCCCCACGCCTGCCCTTACCTGAGCAGTCGGCGGAATCAACCCCAACCCAGCAGGATTTTCTTCCCGGGACACACAAGGGGACACTGGGAAAAGAGGAGGCGAGAAATGACCCTGTTTGTCACAGCCAGCCAACGGGCACAAGCCGGGGGACCCCCACCCCACCTCTGCCCTCGGGAGCGGGGCCCAGACAGGCGCCTGGCAGGGATTTAACCCCCCCAGCAAGAGGCCGGGCTCCCCGTTGGCAGAAGAACCAGTTGCCGCCCCGCTGCCCCGAGGCCCCCGCTTATGACAGCCCGGCCTGCGTCCGGCCGCTCTTCAGCCGTGTGGGGAGCGCAGTCCGGCACGGGGGTGCTCCAGCCAACACACGCTCCGGCTAATGCGTGCTCCGGACAGAGGACGGACACCCCACCTCCTCCAGCTCCTGCTTGCCAGGCTCTGGCTAATTGAAGCCCCGGCTCTGCCCTGAAGCTCCAGCTGATTTCAGCTCCTCCTTATGAGCTCCCCCTATTTGCAACAGGCCGGGCTTTTGACCAGGTCGTCAACCAATCAGCATCCTGACTTGAGTGTTAGGCTTTACACGGTACAAATATCCGTACGTTTCTATGATTAACTACTTCATGACTGCGCTAAGCAATGTCCAAAGAAGCGCAGGATTCAAAGAGAAAAGGGCGTGCCGGGTCTGCAAAGCACCTTCCCACCCCCGCCCACCCCCCCCTACGAGACCCCCGCAGACACCGAGTTCAGCCTGCTGCACGCCGGCCTCCTGAGCTCGGGTTCCCACCCGAGTGGGGACCGGACCCCCACCTCCGGGGAGGGTCCGCGCACCTCGCCCATCCCGTGCTTTTCCCCGCAGCCCTCAACGCCCTCCCGCCCCTCTCTGCCTCCCCCCCTCCCGGCCCCTGCAAAACCAGCCAAACTGGAATCCGCTCTTGGCCCCTAAACCGGCTCATTTAGTGCCCCTTTCTGAGCCCATAACCTCAGCTGCTGGGCCCGTTCTCAAGCCCCAAAAACGCAGGACTGGACCCCCGCTCCTCAGCCCAAACCCACACAACTCTCTCTGTTTCTGAGCCCAAAACCAGCCCCAGGAGCCTGCTTTCCAGCCCCCGGGGCAGAAGACCTGCTCTCCATTTCGGGCCCCAAACCAGCTCACCCTCTCTGCTTCCTCACCCCCTCGGCAGCCCCCGCGAGCCATGCTGAGGGCCGGGCCGAGCGCAGCCACCCCACAGCTCGCCACCCCCAGGGCCCGCAGACACTTTTGGGGAGCTCTGGGCAAGTGCGGAGGGCCCGACCCCTGCTGCGGGAAAGCGCCAGCACGGCTCGGGCGCCGCTTCGCTATCGCCCGTTCGGCCTTTATTTCTCCGGCACCACCAGCCCCGCACCCCGAACCCCCCAGGCCGAAGGCACCCCGCGGGGAGCCGGACCCAGCCACCCCCGCTCCGAGCCTACAGTGCCCCCCCTCAGGCCCCCCGTTCCCCCAGCCTCCCTCAAGGCCCCCGCCCAGCGCCCCGCCCCATCATCCCTCCGGGTCCTCTACAGCCCCCCCGCCATGTTCCCTCGGGACCCCCTCAGGCCTTCCCGCATCGTTGCCCACCGCCCCCCGCTCACCTTGACGCGCTCTCAGCTGCCTCGCGACAGGCCCGCGGGCCGGGCCCGCTACAGCACCTGCCCGCCGGGCTGCGCTTTCCCCCCAGGACGCCCCGCTCCGATTCCGAACTGGGCGCCATTTTCCGCACGACCCCTGGGCTTCCGGAGCGTCCCGGCCCGCCCACGCCGCGCGCCCATTGGCCGCCGCTCGCACCCCTCCTTGAGAGCCCCTGCTCCATTGGCTCGGTGCTGCCGTCAATCCCCACCGCGCCCCACCCAGGCGAGGCGATCCGACCAATCGAAGCGCGACTCCCGCGCTGTGATTGGCCCGCCCTCCCGCCTATCCGCTCGGGAGCGGTTGCCACGGTGAAGAGGCAGCGGCAGCTGCGCGGGGCCGTTGCCGGGGCGACGGGCAGGTGCGGTCGCGCCTGCGCGGCGCGGAGTGTGTGTGGGGGGGAGGTGGGGGGGGGGCGGATTTACCAAACCCCGGCCTTTTCTTCTTCAAAACTGGATGGATTTGCGTGCGACGGCACAAAATAAACCCGTTGCGCCTTCGTCCCCTCTTGCCTTCCGTCAGCTCTCGGGTAACGCCCGGGGGCTACCCGGAGCCGGTTCGCCTCCAGCGGGCCGGCAGCCTGCCGCAGGCAGCGGTTTGAAGCCCCCGCCCCGCCACCGCCGGGCGGCCAGCGGGCGGGAGACACCCCCGCGCGCGCCGAACGAGCCCGCTGGGCTCCCCGGTGGTCCTGGCCCTCCCCCGCCGCCGGGGCCGGTGCCCGGCAACGGCCCGTGCGGGGCCGGCGCTGCAGGGCGGGGCCGAGGCGGGCGGGGAGGCGTGGCCGAGACGAGGGAGGCGGGGCGGGAGAGGCCAGGGAGGAGGGGCCGGGTCGAGCGTGGAGGCGGGGCCGAGGAGGGACGGGAGGCGGGGCCGTGACGAGCGGAGGGGAGGGGCCGAGGAGGGCGGGAGGCGCGGCCGAGGCGGAGTAGGAGGCAGGGCCCACGAGAGCGCTGTACTGCGCGTGCGCGGCCGTCCGGCTGCAGTACCGGATTGCGGCCGCCAGGCGGCAGATGCGAGCGCAGACAATCGCGCTGTAGCACGCATGCGCGGATCCCGCCTGCAGTACCGGCGCTCGGTCGCGCCGTGGCAGCAGCGAGCGTGCAAAACCCCCGCTGGACTGCGCATCGGCGGCTCCCCGGGTGCAGGACCGGGTTTTGGTCGCCTGGTGGCAGCAGCGAGAGCAGTCAGAGGCGCGCCGTACGGCGCACGCGCACCTCCCCGCCGCAAGGGCGGGGGGAGGCGGGGCCGAGTACGGCTATGCAGAGCCTGGGAGGCGGGGCCTCGGAGAGGATGGAGGAGGAGCCGGGGTGAGAGGCGGGGCTCTCGCGGAGGGAGGCGGGGCCAGCCAAGCACGGGAGGCGCGGCAGCACAGCGGGGGCAGTGCCTATGGAAACAAGAGGCGGGGCGGGGGGGCGGGACTAAGGAGGGCTACAACCCCCCCTGCTTGGGGGGGGGGGGGGGGGGGCCAGGACGGGGACGGACCTCCCCCAGGGGACCCGGCCGGGATAACCCCAGCGGGTGACTCACGGGGGGCACCCCACTCTGCGGAACTCACCCACCCTGGAACCGGCCCTGCCACGGCCACCAAACTGCCACCACTGCACCCACCTTTTCCTCGCATCGGGGTGGGAGTGTCTTCACTTTTCCACAATGCTCAGGTTTGGGGCTTTTCAGCGCTTATCCACCACGCAGAAATTGGGGATTTTTGCTTCTGTGCGTGAAAAAGGGGTGGGGTTTTTTGCTTTCCAGCTGCACCAATACAGGTGCATGGGGCTTGCCCAGGAGCACCCAATTGGGAGATTTTTTTCTTCTTTTTTTTTTTTTTTTTTTTTTTTTTCCCTTTTTTTCCCAAAACAGAAAATTGGGTTTTTTCTCCCCAATGCAGACCCAGAAGCAGGGCTTCGGGGTATTTTTGTGCTGTGGTGGCAACTCCTGCTCTGTGTGCACGGCCCGGCAGGGGAAAGCAGCCCCAAATTGGGATGGGAAAAGGGGGAGAAGGGAAAGGGGCAGCTTTTAAAAGCACTTTTACGTCTTCAAAAAAAAAAAAAATGGGGAGGGGTGCAGGGCCGTGTGTTGAGGTTTTAAGTGCTTTCTATAAACAGGCTTTCCTTGCATTTCAAAAACCTTACAGAGAATAGACATTTCATCTATGTACCCATTTACACACAGACATAGATATATTTAGGGTAAATATAAGCCTGAGGAATACCGGAAAACCTCGAGGAGCTGAAGGGGAGAGACCGAGCAGGTAAAGAAAAGGGGCGGGCAGCCCGGCAGAGAGAGGACGATAGAGCCAAAAATGGGCTCTGGGACACACCTTTTTATAGTCTAAAATCCTTTATGTAACAGAGTAGATCTAGGGGTTTATTTTGAACTCCTCCTACATGAAGAAATGAATATTCACTTATTAATAGAGACTAAAATGTGAGATTTTTCTTTATTTCAATGCCCCACACCCATATTTAGGGGTTGTAAAGTCTGCTAATCCTCCCCCCGCACGAATTTGCAGACAGTTTGGGGCTGTGATCCGCCTCTTTTCAGGCGACCCCCATGTGACCCCCCCCATCCCCCACTCACCTGCTCCTCCGCAGCATCACCGCCGCCACTCCCCCGGGGACCTTAGGCTGCCCCAAACGACATCACTACCCACCCCCCCACACACACACACACCCTTTTGATTCCCCCCTCAAAAAAGGGCACAGAGCCACCGAACCCAGGGCTGGCCCCATCCCCTCGGGGCGCTCAACCACCGGCAGGCAAACCTCGGCGGGGGAGTCTACTGAGCTGCGCCAGAACTGTACGGCGAGACACCTGAAACACAAAAAGGCCCAATTATATTTCAGCAGATTAACAAAGAGCACAGAAGAAAGCAGAGGAATTCCCTCACACCGAGGGACGGGACAGGACAGCAGCTGAGCTACAGGAGGACTCCAGGGAAACAGCTCAGCGCAAACTACAGCGCGGCCTTTCAAAGCCAGAGCGACTGGAACTCTTCCGGTCAGTATTAAGACTAAGTGGTGCCATTCTGAGCACAACAGTAAACCCTCGGGCTGGCCCTGGGAAACCCCTCCTCCCTTCCTTACGGCGCTGCCGCGGGGACCTCCACCTGCCAGGCTGCTGCACAGGGCTGGGCCGTGACCAGAATCGACGTGACGGACCCCCTCAAACAGCTACAGCCCTCGCACCGCCGCCGCCGCTACTGCTGCACACCTTGCTGGGTCAGTACAGCCAAAAGGGAAGGGTAAAACTCTGAAGAGTGCAATGAACAAGGAAGAACAAACATCAGTCCTTCACTCTATGCTGAAGAGGTGCACGTATGCTTAGAGATATCTCTCTCTCTCTCTCTCTCTGCAATAAAAATACTTATACGACAAGATTACTTGACTTTCCTTTGGCACTAAATGAACTTGCCCAGCTGTCAATCCATACCATTAAACTATCCATCCCCAAAATACACAGCTATAATTTGACTCGGGGAGGGGGGGGGAGCCGGGGGGGGGTTGGGTGCTGCACAATTAGCAGGGACATCTGGCCGGCTGCCCTGCCCAGGAGAGATGCTACTGAACCGCCGGGGAAACGCGCCGCTGACAGCCAGACAGAAATCAAGAACTTCAGAGCGCTGCGTCTCAAGGTTGGCAATAAAGCCCCGCTCACATTCAGTTGCCTCTTTTTAAACGTATCCTTTGTTTAAACATTTGGTTTTAAACATTGCTTTTGCTAAACGTTTAAATGTAATTTAAAAAACGGCCCTGTTTTTAAAGCTTTAGAACAAATACCTCATTGCCAAAGTACACCGAATACATTGTATGCTACAGCCATTTGGCAGCTGCAGTTTAAACAACGCAAGTCCGTTTGTAAATTCTACAGTTTTAACCTTTTTTAAAGTTTAATTTAGGATAGAAAAATCAGCAAGATGAAAAATCCCCCATATGGTTTTACCGGGGGTGAGAGGGGGGAAATCAAATCCCCGCTCCCGCAATCCATAAGGCTACCAAAAAGGACCGGCAGATGGGCTGATGCTTTCAGCTTTGCTGAACGCGCAGAGGAACGTGTTTTGATGATATCTCGCCTGTTACGACTGAGAACCCAAAGACCGGCGATGCCACCAAATTCGGAAGACGGGCTGTGCTTGGGCTTTTGGAAGGAAGTGCAATTTGTTTAAAAAAAAAAAAAAAAAAAAAAAAAAATGAACAAGAGAGTGAGTGCAAAGTCTTGGTGCCGAAAAAGGACATTTGGGAAGCAGTAGCTCGCCAAAAGCACATCGGGACTCGCTGTCACCACTTACAAGGCTGTAACACTTCTTGGCAAAGCCCGGAAAACACGCAGAAGTCACCCCTCTTTGTCCATGCCTCTTCTCTGACCTTGCCTGCTTTTTGTACAGAGGCTAGCATCTCAGTAAGGTTTTCCAGTACTACTAGAAGATACTTTAGAAACTTGTGGACTGAAGAAGCATAAAGCTTTTACCACGAAAACACCAGTGCACAGTGCCAGTTAACGGTAAGCACACAGAAAGAGATTATGCTTTCGGGAGGAGAAAATAAGCAGAGGGAAGCAAGCTTTGCATGGGCGCAACATGCTCCAGAACACACCTTATTTTTAGTATTCACGTTCAAATATTTCATTGAAAAACTACAGGGGGAAAGTCGGCACATCCTTCACGTTACCTTCAAAGTCCACACGACAAGGACCTTAGGAAAAAGGCAGACGCACACGGGAGACGTACCTCGTCCTCGCAGACCACTCTGGATCCTCTCCGTCTGTCCCGTACCGTCACGGCAGAAGAAAGGGCGACTGCGGAGAAAGGCTGGCCGTTGACAATCTGCCGAGAGAGGGAAAAACCCTTTAGCGTAAAGCTGGGGAGGAATCTCAAGCTGCCTTCTTCCCTGCAGGTTGGCCCAGACGACAGCTGAGCAGAGGAAAAAGTACTCGGCATCACCTCTGGGACGCTTCTTGGTGCGGGCCACTAGAGCTCTTGCATTTACCTTCCGTTGACTCACCGGCAGCTTCAGTTGCACTAGAGACACCTTCCCGGCTGCACGCAGGCGACAGACACGGACAGGTACGTTTTCTCAAGCCTATGTACAGCCAAGACTTCCTCACCCTAGGCGGCCCAAGGTGAAGATTTTTGTTAAAGGGTACAGCAACCCACCGTCCCGCTCTACCGCCTCCTTCCAAAAAAGCAATGATTTTCCCAGGCCCTTTCTCCAAACGGTCAAGAGCTTTTGAAACTGCCGTTGCGCCACCAAACCTGCTCAGGGGTCCTGCCAGCTTTTGACTGCCCTCGGCCTTACCGGGCACGCGCTCTCTGCCATCTCCCAAAAGCAGGAGTACGGCACGCGCCCAGACCCCAGCGCAACCCAGCCGGTGCCCACGCGCACCTCGCTCTTTGTACGAGGAGCCCCCGAGGATCCCCGCGAGCGCAGCCGCACACGCAGGATCAGCTTCACCTACTCCAATTTCAGGGGATGCCATTTCTGAAGCTTTAAACTGAAAACCGCCTCCTGACACTCGGCCACAGCAGAAGATATCCGTAACTAGAACTCCACAAACACACAGTAACACAAACTGCAAACCCGCAGCAGCAGCTTCAGAGATATTAAGAGCAGGCACAAGGGAGAAAAATAAAACAGCTTCATCTCGAGCGCACAGGAAAGCCGCAGACAGAGAAGAGGGTCTGCCTGTTTTCTGTCAGGGCTGAGAACGTTTTCTCCTTCCCTTCCGAAACCCCTCTGTTAGGTCTAAATATCTGTTACGGTTTGAGAGACCCGTAACAATTTACTGCCTTTTAGACAATCGTTCTATCACCCGACGACCCCTCCCCACCCGGGAAGGGGCATCGGGAAAAATTTGCAAATTTGCCTTTTCTGCCCGCTTGACGTGGAGTACCTGTAGCGCCCCTGAACTCGCAAACGTTTCTCCCCGCCCCCCCCCAGCCCCACGCCTGCCCTTACCTGAGCAGTCGGCGGAATCAACCCCAACCCAGCAGGATTTTCTTCCCGGGACACACAAGGGGACACTGGGAAAAGAGGAGGCGAGAAATGACCCTGTTTGTCACAGCCAGCCAACGGGCACAAGCCGGGGGACCCCCACCCCACCTCTGCCCTCGGGAGCGGGGCCCAGACAGGCGCCTGGCAGGGATTTAACCCCCCCAGCAAGAGGCCGGGCTCCCCGTTGGCAGAAGAACCAGTTGCCGCCCCGCTGCCCCGAGGCCCCCGCTTATGACAGCCCGGCCTGCGTCCGGCCGCTCTTCAGCCGTGTGGGGAGCGCAGTCCGGCACGGGGGTGCTCCAGCCAACACACGCTCCGGCTAATGCGTGCTCCGGACAGAGGACGGACACCCCACCTCCTCCAGCTCCTGCTTGCCAGGCTCTGGCTAATTGAAGCCCCGGCTCTGCCCTGAAGCTCCAGCTGATTTCAGCTCCTCCTTATGAGCTCCCCCTATTTGCAACAGGCCGGGCTTTTGACCAGGTCGTCAACCAATCAGCATCCTGACTTGAGTGTTAGGCTTTACACGGTACAAATATCCGTACGTTTCTATGATTAACTACTTCATGACTGCGCTAAGCAATGTCCAAAGAAGCGCAGGATTCAAAGAGAAAAGGGCGTGCCGGGTCTGCAAAGCACCTTCCCACCCCCGCCCACCCCCCCCTACGAGACCCCCGCAGACACCGAGTTCAGCCTGCTGCACGCCGGCCTCCTGAGCTCGGGTTCCCACCCGAGTGGGGACCGGACCCCCACCTCCGGGGAGGGTCCGCGCACCTCGCCCATCCCGTGCTTTTCCCCGCAGCCCTCAACGCCCTCCCGCCCCTCTCTGCCTCCCCCCCTCCCGGCCCCTGCAAAACCAGCCAAACTGGAATCCGCTCTTGGCCCCTAAACCGGCTCATTTAGTGCCCCTTTCTGAGCCCATAACCTCAGCTGCTGGGCCCGTTCTCAAGCCCCAAAAACGCAGGACTGGACCCCCGCTCCTCAGCCCAAACCCACACAACTCTCTCTGTTTCTGAGCCCAAAACCAGCCCCAGGAGCCTGCTTTCCAGCCCCCGGGGCAGAAGACCTGCTCTCCGTTTCGGGCCCCAAACCAGCTCACCCTCTCTGCTTCCTCACCCCCTCGGCAGCCCCCGCGAGCCATGCTGAGGGCCGGGCCGAGCGCAGCCACCCCACAGCTCGCCACCCCCAGGGCCCGCAGACACTTTTGGGGAGCTCTGGGCAAGTGCGGAGGGCCCGACCCCTGCTGCGGGAAAGCGCCAGCACGGCTCGGGCGCCGCTTCGCTATCGCCCGTTCGGCCTTTATTTCTCCGGCACCACCAGCCCCGCACCCCGAACCCCCCAGGCCGAAGGCACCCCGCGGGGAGCCGGACCCAGCCACCCCCGCTCCGAGCCTACAGTGCCCCCCCTCAGGCCCCCCGTTCCCCCAGCCTCCCTCAAGGCCCCCGCCCAGCGCCCCGCCCCATCATCCCTCCGGGTCCTCTACAGCCCCCCCGCCATGTTCCCTCGGGACCCCCTCAGGCCTTCCCGCATCGTTGCCCACCGCCCCCCGCTCACCTTGACGCGCTCTCAGCTGCCTCGCGACAGGCCCGCGGGCCGGGCCCGCTACAGCACCTGCCCGCCGGGCTGCGCTTTCCCCCCAGGACGCCCCGCTCCGATTCCGAACTGGGCGCCATTTTCCGCACGACCCCTGGGCTTCCGGAGCGTCCCGGCCCGCCCACGCCGCGCGCCCATTGGCCGCCGCTCGCACCCCTCCTTGAGAGCCCCTGCTCCATTGGCTCGGTGCTGCCGTCAATCCCCACCGCGCCCCACCCAGGCGAGGCGATCCGACCAATCGAAGCGCGACTCCCGCGCTGTGATTGGCCCGCCCTCCCGCCTATCCGCTCGGGAGCGGTTGCCACGGTGAAGAGGCAGCGGCAGCTGCGCGGGGCCGTTGCCGGGGCGACGGGCAGGTGCGGTCGCGCCTGCGCGGCGCGGAGTGTGTGTGGGGGGGAGGTGGGGGGGGGGCGGATTTACCAAACCCCGGCCTTTTCTTCTTCAAAACTGGATGGATTTGCGTGCGACGGCACAAAATAAACCCGTTGCGCCTTCGTCCCCTCTTGCCTTCCGTCAGCTCTCGGGTAACGCCCGGGGGCTACCCGGAGCCGGTTCGCCTCCAGCGGGCCGGCAGCCTGCCGCAGGCAGCGGTTTGAAGCCCCCGCCCCGCCACCGCCGGGCGGCCAGCGGGCGGGAGACACCCCCGCGCGCGCCGAACGAGCCCGCTGGGCTCCCCGGTGGTCCTGGCCCTCCCCCGCCGCCGGGGCCGGTGCCCGGCAACGGCCCGTGCGGGGCCGGCGCTGCAGGGCGGGGCCGAGGCGGGCGGGGAGGCGTGGCCGAGACGAGGGAGGCGGGGCGGGAGAGGCCAGGGAGGAGGGGCCGGGTCGAGCGTGGAGGCGGGGCCGAGGAGGGACGGGAGGCGGGGCCGTGACGAGCGGAGGGGAGGGGCCGAGGAGGGCGGGAGGCGCGGCCGAGGCGGAGTAGGAGGCAGGGCCCACGAGAGCGCTGTACTGCGCGTGCGCGGCCGTCCGGCTGCAGTACCGGATTGCGGCCGCCAGGCGGCAGATGCGAGCGCAGACAATCGCGCTGTAGCACGCATGCGCGGATCCCGCCTGCAGTACCGGCGCTCGGTCGCGCCGTGGCAGCAGCGAGCGTGCAAAACCCCCGCTGGACTGCGCATCGGCGGCTCCCCGGGTGCAGGACCGGGTTTTGGTCGCCTGGTGGCAGCAGCGAGAGCAGTCAGAGGCGCGCCGTACGGCGCACGCGCACCTCCCCGCCGCAAGGGCGGGGGGAGGCGGGGCCGAGTACGGCTATGCAGAGCCTGGGAGGCGGGGCCTCGGAGAGGATGGAGGAGGAGCCGGGGTGAGAGGCGGGGCTCTCGCGGAGGGAGGCGGGGCCAGCCAAGCACGGGAGGCGCGGCAGCACAGCGGGGGCAGTGCCTATGGAAACAAGAGGCGGGGCGGGGGGGCGGGACTAAGGAGGGCTACAACCCCCCCTGCTTGGGGGGGGGGGGGGGGGGCCAGGACGGGGACGGACCTCCCCCAGGGGACCCGGCCGGGATAACCCCAGCGGGTGACTCACGGGGGGCACCCCACTCTGCGGAACTCACCCACCCTGGAACCGGCCCTGCCACGGCCACCAAACTGCCACCACTGCACCCACCTTTTCCTCGCATCGGGGTGGGAGTGTCTTCACTTTTCCACAATGCTCAGGTTTGGGGCTTTTCAGCGCTTATCCACCACGCAGAAATTGGGGATTTTTGCTTCTGTGCGTGAAAAAGGGGTGGGGTTTTTTGCTTTCCAGCTGCACCAATACAGGTGCATGGGGCTTGCCCAGGAGCACCCAATTGGGAGATTTTTTTCTTCTTTTTTTTTTTTTTTTTTTTTTTTTTCCCTTTTTTTCCCAAAACAGAAAATTGGGTTTTTTCTCCCCAATGCAGACCCAGAAGCAGGGCTTCGGGGTATTTTTGTGCTGTGGTGGCAACTCCTGCTCTGTGTGCACGGCCCGGCAGGGGAAAGCAGCCCCAAATTGGGATGGGAAAAGGGGGAGAAGGGAAAGGGGCAGCTTTTAAAAGCACTTTTACGTCTTCAAAAAAAAAAAAAATGGGGAGGGGTGCAGGGCCGTGTGTTGAGGTTTTAAGTGCTTTCTATAAACAGGCTTTCCTTGCATTTCAAAAACCTTACAGAGAATAGACATTTCATCTATGTACCCATTTACACACAGACATAGATATATTTAGGGTAAATATAAGCCTGAGGAATACCGGAAAACCTCGAGGAGCTGAAGGGGAGAGACCGAGCAGGTAAAGAAAAGGGGCGGGCAGCCCGGCAGAGAGAGGACGATAGAGCCAAAAATGGGCTCTGGGACACACCTTTTTATAGTCTAAAATCCTTTATGTAACAGAGTAGATCTAGGGGTTTATTTTGAACTCCTCCTACATGAAGAAATGAATATTCACTTATTAATAGAGACTAAAATGTGAGATTTTTCTTTATTTCAATGCCCCACACCCATATTTAGGGGTTGTAAAGTCTGCTAATCCTCCCCCCGCACGAATTTGCAGACAGTTTGGGGCTGTGATCCGCCTCTTTTCAGGCGACCCCCATGTGACCCCCCCCATCCCCCACTCACCTGCTCCTCCGCAGCATCACCGCCGCCACTCCCCCGGGGACCTTAGGCTGCCCCAAACGACATCACTACCCACCCCCCCACACACACACACACCCTTTTGATTCCCCCCTCAAAAAAGGGCACAGAGCCACCGAACCCAGGGCTGGCCCCATCCCCTCGGGGCGCTCAACCACCGGCAGGCAAACCTCGGCGGGGGAGTCTACTGAGCTGCGCCAGAACTGTACGGCGAGACACCTGAAACACAAAAAGGCCCAATTATATTTCAGCAGATTAACAAAGAGCACAGAAGAAAGCAGAGGAATTCCCTCACACCGAGGGACGGGACAGGACAGCAGCTGAGCTACAGGAGGACTCCAGGGAAACAGCTCAGCGCAAACTACAGCGCGGCCTTTCAAAGCCAGAGCGACTGGAACTCTTCCGGTCAGTATTAAGACTAAGTGGTGCCATTCTGAGCACAACAGTAAACCCTCGGGCTGGCCCTGGGAAACCCCTCCTCCCTTCCTTACGGCGCTGCCGCGGGGACCTCCACCTGCCAGGCTGCTGCACAGGGCTGGGCCGTGACCAGAATCGACGTGACGGACCCCCTCAAACAGCTACAGCCCTCGCACCGCCGCCGCCGCTACTGCTGCACACCTTGCTGGGTCAGTACAGCCAAAAGGGAAGGGTAAAACTCTGAAGAGTGCAATGAACAAGGAAGAACAAACATCAGTCCTTCACTCTATGCTGAAGAGGTGCACGTATGCTTAGAGATATCTCTCTCTCTCTCTCTCTCTGCAATAAAAATACTTATACGACAAGATTACTTGACTTTCCTTTGGCACTAAATGAACTTGCCCAGCTGTCAATCCATACCATTAAACTATCCATCCCCAAAATACACAGCTATAATTTGACTCGGGGAGGGGGGGGGAGCCGGGGGGGGGTTGGGTGCTGCACAATTAGCAGGGACATCTGGCCGGCTGCCCTGCCCAGGAGAGATGCTACTGAACCGCCGGGGAAACGCGCCGCTGACAGCCAGACAGAAATCAAGAACTTCAGAGTGCTGCGTCTCAAGGTTGGCAATAAAGCCCCGCTCACATTCAGTTGCCTCTTTTTAAACGTATCCTTTGTTTAAACATTTGGTTTTAAACATTGCTTTTGCTAAACGTTTAAATGTAATTTAAAAAACGGCCCTGTTTTTAAAGCTTTAGAACAAATACCTCATTGCCAAAGTACACCGAATACATTGTATGCTACAGCCATTTGGCAGCTGCAGTTTAAACAACGCAAGTCCGTTTGTAAATTCTACAGTTTTAACCTTTTTTAAAGTTTAATTTAGGATAGAAAAATCAGCAAGATGAAAAATCCCCCATATGGTTTTACCGGGGGTGAGAGGGGGGAAATCAAATCCCCGCTCCCGCAATCCATAAGGCTACCAAAAAGGACCGGCAGATGGGCTGATGCTTTCAGCTTTGCTGAACGCGCAGAGGAACGTGTTTTGATGATATCTCGCCTGTTACGACTGAGAACCCAAAGACCGGCGATGCCACCAAATTCGGAAGACGGGCTGTGCTTGGGCTTTTGGAAGGAAGTGCAATTTGTTTAAAAAAAAAAAAAAAAAAAAAAAATGAACAAGAGAGTGAGTGCAAAGTCTTGGTGCCGAAAAAGGACATTTGGGAAGCAGTAGCTCGCCAAAAGCACATCGGGACTCGCTGTCACCACTTACAAGGCTGTAACGCTTCTTGGCAAAGCCCGGAAAACACGCAGAAGTCACCCCTCTTTGTCCATGCCTCTTCTCTGACCTTGCCTGCTTTTTGTACAGAGGCTAGCATCTCAGTAAGGTTTTCCAGTACTACTAGAAGATACTTTAGAAACTTGTGGACTGAAGAAGCATAAAGCTTTTACCACGAAAACACCAGTGCACAGTGCCAGTTAACGGTAAGCACACAGAAAGAGATTATGCTTTCGGGAGGAGAAAATAAGCAGAGGGAAGCAAGCTTTGCATGGGCGCAACATGCTCCAGAACACACCTTATTTTTAGTATTCACGTTCAAATATTTCATCGAAAAACTACAGGGGGAAAGTCGGCACATCCTTCACGTTACCTTCAAAGTCCACACGACAAGGACCTTAGGAAAAAGGCAGACGCACACGGGAGACGTACCTCGTCCTCGCAGACCACTCTGGATCCTCTCCGTCTGTCCCGTACCGTCACGGCAGAAGAAAGGGCGACTGCGGAGAAAGGCTGGCCGTTGACAATCTGCCGAGAGAGGGAAAAACCCTTTAGCGTAAAGCTGGGGAGGAATCTCAAGCTGCCTTCTTCCCTGCAGGTTGGCCCAGACGACAGCTGAGCAGAGGAAAAAGTACTCGGCATCACCTCTGGGACGCTTCTTGGTGCGGGCCACTAGAGCTCTTGCATTTACCTTCCGTTGACTCACCGGCAGCTTCAGTTGCACTAGAGACACCTTCCCGGCTGCACGCAGGCGACAGACACGGACAGGTACGTTTTCTCAAGCCTATGTACAGCCAAGACTTCCTCACCCTAGGCGGCCCAAGGTGAAGATTTTTGTTAAAGGGTACAGCAACCCACCGTCCCGCTCTACCGCCTCCTTCCAAAAAAGCAATGATTTTCCCAGGCCCTTTCTCCAAACGGTCAAGAGCTTTTGAAACTGCCGTTGCGCCACCAAACCTGCTCAGGGGTCCTGCCAGCTTTTGACTGCCCTCGGCCTTACCGGGCACGCGCTCTCTGCCATCTCCCAAAAGCAGCAGTACGGCACGCGCCCAGACCCCAGCGCAACCCAGCCGGTGCCCACGCGCACCTCGCTCTTTGTACGAGGAGCCCCCGAGGATCCCCGCGAGCGCAGCCGCACACGCAGGATCAGCTTCACCTACTCCAATTTCAGGGGATGCCATTTCTGAAGCTTTAAACTGAAAACCGCCTCCTGACACTCGGCCACAGCAGAAGATATCCGTAACTAGAACTCCACAAACACACAGTAACACAAACTGCAAACCCGCAGCAGCAGCTTCAGAGATATTAAGAGCAGGCACAAGGGAGAAAAATAAAACAGCTTCATCTCGAGCGCACAGGAAAGCCGCAGACAGAGAAGAGGGTCTGCCTGTTTTCTGTCAGGGCTGAGAACGTTTTCTCCTTCCCTTCCGAAACCCCTCTGTTAGGTCTAAATATCTGTTACGGTTTGAGAGACCCGTAACAATTTACTGCCTTTTAGACAATCGTTCTATCACCCGACGACCCCTCCCCACCCGGGAAGGGGCATCGGGAAAAATTTGCAAATTTGCCTTTTCTGCCCGCTTGACGTGGAGTACCTGTAGCGCCCCTGAACTCGCAAACGTTTCTCCCCGCCCCCCCCCAGCCCCACGCCTGCCCTTACCTGAGCAGTCGGCGGAATCAACCCCAACCCAGCAGGATTTTCTTCCCGGGACACACAAGGGGACACTGGGAAAAGAGGAGGCGAGAAATGACCCTGTTTGTCACAGCCAGCCAACGGGCACAAGCCGGGGGACCCCCACCCCACCTCTGCCCTCGGGAGCGGGGCCCAGACAGGCGCCTGGCAGGGATTTAACCCCCCCAGCAAGAGGCCGGGCTCCCCGTTGGCAGAAGAACCAGTTGCCGCCCCGCTGCCCCGAGGCCCCCGCTTATGACAGCCCGGCCTGCGTCCGGCCGCTCTTCAGCCGTGTGGGGAGTGCAGTCCGGCACGGGGGTGCTCCAGCCAACACACGCTCCGGCTAATGCGTGCTCCGGACAGAGGACGGACACCCCACCTCCTCCAGCTCCTGCTTGCCAGGCTCTGGCTAATTGAAGCCCCGGCTCTGCCCTGAAGCTCCAGCTGATTTCAGCTCCTCCTTATGAGCTCCCCCTATTTGCAACAGGCCGGGCTTTTGACCAGGTCGTCAACCAATCAGCATCCTGACTTGAGTGTTAGGCTTTACACGGTACAAATATCCGTACGTTTCTATGATTAACTACTTCATGACTGCGCTAAGCAATGTCCAAAGAAGCGCAGGATTCAAAGAGAAAAGGGCGTGCCGGGTCTGCAAAGCACCTTCCCACCCCCGCCCACCCCCCCCTACGAGACCCCCGCAGACACCGAGTTCAGCCTGCTGCACGCCGGCCTCCTGAGCTCGGGTTCCCACCCGAGTGGGGACCGGACCCCCACCTCCGGGGAGGGTCCGCGCACCTCGCCCATCCCGTGCTTTTCCCCGCAGCCCTCAACGCCCTCCCGCCCCTCTCTGCCTCCCCCCCTCCCGGCCCCTGCAAAACCAGCCAAACTGGAATCCGCTCTTGGCCCCTAAACCGGCTCATTTAGTGCCCCTTTCTGAGCCCATAACCTCAGCTGCTGGGCCCGTTCTCAAGCCCCAAAAACGCAGGACTGGACCCCCGCTCCTCAGCCCAAACCCACACAACTCTCTCTGTTTCTGAGCCCAAAACCAGCCCCAGGAGCCTGCTTTCCAGCCCCCGGGGCAGAAGACCTGCTCTCCGTTTTGGGCCCCAAACCAGCTCACCCTCTCTGCTTCCTCACCCCCTCGGCAGCCCCCGCGAGCCATGCTGAGGGCCGGGCCGAGCGCAGCCACCCCACAGCTCGCCACCCCCAGGGCCCGCAGACACTTTTGGGGAGCTCTGGGCAAGTGCGGAGGGCCCGACCCCTGCTGCGGGAAAGCGCCAGCACGGCTCGGGCGCCGCTTCGCTATCGCCCGTTCGGCCTTTATTTCTCCGGCACCACCAGCCCCGCACCCCGAACCCCCCAGGCCGAAGGCACCCCGCGGGGAGCCGGACCCAGCCACCCCCGCTCCGAGCCTACAGTGCCCCCCCTCAGGCCCCCCGTTCCCCCAGCCTCCCTCAAGGCCCCCGCCCAGCGCCCCGCCCCATCATCCCTCCGGGTCCTCTACAGCCCCCCCGCCATGTTCCCTCGGGACCCCCTCAGGCCTTCCCGCATCGTTGCCCACCGCCCCCCGCTCACCTTGACGCGCTCTCAGCTGCCTCGCGACAGGCCCGCGGGCCGGGCCCGCTACAGCACCTGCCCGCCGGGCTGCGCTTTCCCCCCAGGACGCCCCGCTCCGATTCCGAACTGGGCGCCATTTTCCGCACGACCCCTGGGCTTCCGGAGCGTCCCGGCCCGCCCACGCCGCGCGCCCATTGGCCGCCGCTCGCACCCCTCCTTGAGAGCCCCTGCTCCATTGGCTCGGTGCTGCCGTCAATCCCCACCGCGCCCCACCCAGGCGAGGCGATCCGACCAATCGAAGCGCGACTCCCGCGCTGTGATTGGCCCGCCCTCCCGCCTATCCGCTCGGGAGCGGTTGCCACGGTGAAGAGGCAGCGGCAGCTGCGCGGGGCCGTTGCCGGGGCGACGGGCAGGTGCGGTCGCGCCTGCGCGGCGCGGAGTGTGTGTGGGGGGGAGGTGGGGGGGGGGCGGATTTACCAAACCCCGGCCTTTTCTTCTTCAAAACTGGATGGATTTGCGTGCGACGGCACAAAATAAACCCGTTGCGCCTTCGTCCCCTCTTGCCTTCCGTCAGCTCTCGGGTAACGCCCGGGGGCTACCCGGAGCCGGTTCGCCTCCAGCGGGCCGGCAGCCTGCCGCAGGCAGCGGTTTGAAGCCCCCGCCCCGCCACCGCCGGGCGGCCAGCGGGCGGGAGACACCCCCGCGCGCGCCGAACGAGCCCGCTGGGCTCCCCGGTGGTCCTGGCCCTCCCCCGCCGCCGGGGCCGGTGCCCGGCAACGGCCCGTGCGGGGCCGGCGCTGCAGGGCGGGGCCGAGGCGGGCGGGGAGGCGTGGCCGAGACGAGGGAGGCGGGGCGGGAGAGGCCAGGGAGGAGGGGCCGGGTCGAGCGTGGAGGCGGGGCCGAGGAGGGACGGGAGGCGGGGCCGTGACGAGCGGAGGGGAGGGGCCGAGGAGGGCGGGAGGCGCGGCCGAGGCGGAGTAGGAGGCAGGGCCCACGAGAGCGCTGTACTGCGCGTGCGCGGCCGTCCGGCTGCAGTACCGGATTGCGGCCGCCAGGCGGCAGATGCGAGCGCAGACAATCGCGCTGTAGCACGCATGCGCGGATCCCGCCTGCAGTACCGGCGCTCGGTCGCGCCGTGGCAGCAGCGAGCGTGCAAAACCCCCGCTGGACTGCGCATCGGCGGCTCCCCGGGTGCAGGACCGGGTTTTGGTCGCCTGGTGGCAGCAGCGAGAGCAGTCAGAGGCGCGCCGTACGGCGCACGCGCACCTCCCCGCCGCAAGGGCGGGGGGAGGCGGGGCCGAGTACGGCTATGCAGAGCCTGGGAGGCGGGGCCTCGGAGAGGATGGAGGAGGAGCCGGGGTGAGAGGCGGGGCTCTCGCGGAGGGAGGCGGGGCCAGCCAAGCACGGGAGGCGCGGCAGCACAGCGGGGGCAGTGCCTATGGAAACAAGAGGCGGGGCGGGGGGGCGGGACTAAGGAGGGCTACAACCCCCCCTGCGTGGGGGTGGGGGGGGGCCAGGACGGGGACGGACCTCCCCCAGGGGACCCGGCCGGGATAACCCCAGCGGGTGACTCACGGGGGGCACCCCACTCTGCGGAACTCACCCACCCTGGAACCGGCCCTGCCACGGCCACCAAACTGCCACCACTGCACCCACCTTTTCCTCGCATCGGGGTGGGAGTGTCTTCACTTTTCCACAATGCTCAGGTTTGGGGCTTTTCAGCGCTTATCCACCACGCAGAAATTGGGGATTTTTGCTTCTGTGCGTGAAAAAGGGGTGGGGTTTTTTGCTTTCCAGCTGCACCAATACAGGTGCATGGGGCTTGCCCAGGAGCACCCAATTGGGAGATTTTTTTCTTCTTTTTTTTTTTTTTTTTTTTTTTTTCCCTTTTTTTCCCAAAACAGAAAATTGGGTTTTTTCTCCCCAATGCAGACCCAGAAGCAGGGCTTCGGGGTATTTTTGTGCTGTGGTGGCAACTCCTGCTCTGTGTGCACGGCCCGGCAGGGGAAAGCAGCCCCAAATTGGGATGGGAAAAGGGGGAGAAGGGAAAGGGGCAGCTTTTAAAAGCACTTTTACGTCTTCAAAAAAAAAAAAAATGGGGAGGGGTGCAGGGCCGTGTGTTGAGGTTTTAAGTGCTTTCTATAAACAGGCTTTCCTTGCATTTCAAAAACCTTACAGAGAATAGACATTTCATCTATGTACCCATTTACACACAGACATAGATATATTTAGGGTAAATATAAGCCTGAGGAATACCGGAAAACCTCGAGGAGCTGAAGGGGAGAGACCGAGCAGGTAAAGAAAAGGGGCGGGCAGCCCGGCAGAGAGAGGACGATAGAGCCAAAAATGGGCTCTGGGACACACCTTTTTATAGTCTAAAATCCTTTATGTAACAGAGTAGATCTAGGGGTTTATTTTGAACTCCTCCTACATGAAGAAATGAATATTCACTTATTAATAGAGACTAAAATGTGAGATTTTTCTTTATTTCAATGCCCCACACCCATATTTAGGGGTTGTAAAGTCTGCTAATCCTCCCCCCGCACGAATTTGCAGACAGTTTGGGGCTGTGATCCGCCTCTTTTCAGGCGACCCCCATGTGACCCCCCCCATCCCCCACTCACCTGCTCCTCCGCAGCATCACCGCCGCCACTCCCCCGGGGACCTTAGGCTGCCCCAAACGACATCACTACCCACCCCCCCCCACACACACACACCCTTTTGATTCCCCCCTCAAAAAAGGGCACAGAGCCACCGAACCCAGGGCTGGCCCCATCCCCTCGGGGCGCTCAACCACCGGCAGGCAAACCTCGGCGGGGGAGTCTACTGAGCTGCGCCAGAACTGTACGGCGAGACACCTGAAACACAAAAAGGCCCAATTATATTTCAGCAGATTAACAAAGAGCACAGAAGAAAGCAGAGGAATTCCCTCACACCGAGGGACGGGACAGGACAGCAGCTGAGCTACAGGAGGACTCCAGGGAAACAGCTCAGCGCAAACTACAGCGCGGCCTTTCAAAGCCAGAGCGACTGGAACTCTTCCGGTCAGTATTAAGACTAAGTGGTGCCATTCTGAGCACAACAGTAAACCCTCGGGCTGGCCCTGGGAAACCCCTCCTCCCTTCCTTACGGCGCTGCCGCGGGGACCTCCACCTGCCAGGCTGCTGCACAGGGCTGGGCCGTGACCAGAATCGACGTGACGGACCCCCTCAAACAGCTACAGCCCTCGCACCGCCGCCGCCGCTACTGCTGCACACCTTGCTGGGTCAGTACAGCCAAAAGGGAAGGGTAAAACTCTGAAGAGTGCAATGAACAAGGAAGAACAAACATCAGTCCTTCACTCTATGCTGAAGAGGTGCACGTATGCTTAGAGATATCTCTCTCTCTCTCTCTCTCTGCAATAAAAATACTTATACGACAAGATTACTTGACTTTCCTTTGGCACTAAATGAACTTGCCCAGCTGTCAATCCATACCATTAAACTATCCATCCCCAAAATACACAGCTATAATTTGACTCGGGGAGGGGGGGGGAGCCGGGGGGGGGTTGGGTGCTGCACAATTAGCAGGGACATCTGGCCGGCTGCCCTGCCCAGGAGAGATGCTACTGAACCGCCGGGGAAACGCGCCGCTGACAGCCAGACAGAAATCAAGAACTTCAGAGTGCTGCGTCTCAAGGTTGGCAATAAAGCCCCGCTCACATTCAGTTGCCTCTTTTTAAACGTATCCTTTGTTTAAACATTTGGTTTTAAACATTGCTTTTGCTAAACGTTTAAATGTAATTTAAAAAACGGCCCTGTTTTTAAAGCTTTAGAACAAATACCTCATTGCCAAAGTACACCGAATACATTGTATGCTACAGCCATTTGGCAGCTGCAGTTTAAACAACGCAAGTCCGTTTGTAAATTCTACAGTTTTAACCTTTTTTAAAGTTTAATTTAGGATAGAAAAATCAGCAAGATGAAAAATCCCCCATATGGTTTTACCGGGGGTGAGAGGGGGGAAATCAAATCCCCGCTCCCGCAATCCATAAGGCTACCAAAAAGGACCGGCAGATGGGCTGATGCTTTCAGCTTTGCTGAACGCGCAGAGGAACGTGTTTTGATGATATCTCGCCTGTTACGACTGAGAACCCAAAGACCGGCGATGCCACCAAATTCGGAAGACGGGCTGTGCTTGGGCTTTTGGAAGGAAGTGCAATTTGTTTAAAAAAAAAAAAAAAAAAAAAAAAATGAACAAGAGAGTGAGTGCAAAGTCTTGGTGCCGAAAAAGGACATTTGGGAAGCAGTAGCTCGCCAAAAGCACATCGGGACTCGCTGTCACCACTTACAAGGCTGTAACACTTCTTGGCAAA
This sequence comes from Vanellus vanellus, assembly GCF_965231255.1. Classification (NCBI taxonomy): domain Eukaryota; kingdom Metazoa; phylum Chordata; class Aves; order Charadriiformes; family Charadriidae; genus Vanellus; species Vanellus vanellus. Next base: position 24,454 of record NW_028126725.1, read on the forward strand.
GCCCGGAAAACACGCAGAAGTCACCCCTCTTTGTCCATGCCTCTTCTCTGACCTTGCCTGCTTTTTGTACAGAGGCTAGCATCTCAGTAAGGTTTTCCAGTACTACTAGAAGATACTTTAGAAACTTGTGGACTGAAGAAGCATAAAGCTTTTACCACGAAAACACCAGTGCACAGTGCCAGTTAACGGTAAGCACACAGAAAGAGATTATGCTTTCGGGAGGAGAAAATAAGCAGAGGGAAGCAAGCTTTGCATGGGCGCAACATGCTCCAGAACACACCTTATTTTTAGTATTCACGTTCAAATATTTCATCGAAAAACTACAGGGGGAAAGTCGGCACATCCTTCACGTTACCTTCAAAGTCCACACGACAAGGACCTTAGGAAAAAGGCAGACGCACACGGGAGACGTACCTCGTCCTCGCAGACCACTCTGGATCCTCTCCGTCTGTCCCGTACCGTCACGGCAGAAGAAAGGGCGACTGCGGAGAAAGGCTGGCCGTTGACAATCTGCCGAGAGAGGGAAAAACCCTTTAGCGTAAAGCTGGGGAGGAATCTCAAGCTGCCTTCTTCCCTGCAGGTTGGCCCAGACGACAGCTGAGCAGAGGAAAAAGTACTCGGCATCACCTCTGGGACGCTTCTTGGTGCGGGCCACTAGAGCTCTTGCATTTACCTTCCGTTGACTCACCGGCAGCTTCAGTTGCACTAGAGACACCTTCCCGGCTGCACGCAGGCGACAGACACGGACAGGTACGTTTTCTCAAGCCTATGTACAGCCAAGACTTCCTCACCCTAGGCGGCCCAAGGTGAAGATTTTTGTTAAAGGGTACAGCAACCCACCGTCCCGCTCTACCGCCTCCTTCCAAAAAAGCAATGATTTTCCCAGGCCCTTTCTCCAAACGGTCAAGAGCTTTTGAAACTGCCGTTGCGCCACCAAACCTGCTCAGGGGTCCTGCCAGCTTTTGACTGCCCTCGGCCTTACCGGGCACGCGCTCTCTGCCATCTCCCAAAAGCAGGAGTACGGCACGCGCCCAGACCCCAGCGCAACCCAGCCGGTGCCCACGCGCACCTCGCTCTTTGTACGAGGAGCCCCCGAGGATCCCCGCGAGCGCAGCCGCACACGCAGGATCAGCTTCACCTACTCCAATTTCAGGGGATGCCATTTCTGAAGCTTTAAACTGAAAACCGCCTCCTGACACTCGGCCACAGCAGAAGATATCCGTAACTAGAACTCCACAAACACACAGTAACACAAACTGCAAACCCGCAGCAGCAGCTTCAGAGATATTAAGAGCAGGCACAAGGGAGAAAAATAAAACAGCTTCATCTCGAGCGCACAGGAAAGCCGCAGACAGAGAAGAGGGTCTGCCTGTTTTCTGTCAGGGCTGAGAACGTTTTCTCCTTCCCTTCCGAAACCCCTCTGTTAGGTCTAAATATCTGTTACGGTTTGAGAGACCCGTAACAATTTACTGCCTTTTAGACAATCGTTCTATCACCCGACGACCCCTCCCCACCCGGGAAGGGGCATCGGGAAAAATTTGCAAATTTGCCTTTTCTGCCCGCTTGACGTGGAGTACCTGTAGCGCCCCTGAACTCGCAAACGTTTCTCCCCGCCCCCCCCCAGCCCCACGCCTGCCCTTACCTGAGCAGTCGGCGGAATCAACCCCAACCCAGCAGGATTTTCTTCCCGGGACACACAAGGGGACACTGGGAAAAGAGGAGGCGAGAAATGACCCTGTTTGTCACAGCCAGCCAACGGGCACAAGCCGGGGGACCCCCACCCCACCTCTGCCCTCGGGAGCGGGGCCCAGACAGGCGCCTGGCAGGGATTTAACCCCCCCAGCAAGAGGCCGGGCTCCCCGTTGGCAGAAGAACCAGTTGCCGCCCCGCTGCCCCGAGGCCCCCGCTTATGACAGCCCGGCCTGCGTCCGGCCGCTCTTCAGCCGTGTGGGGAGTGCAGTCCGGCACGGGGGTGCTCCAGCCAACACACGCTCCGGCTAATGCGTGCTCCGGACAGAGGACGGACACCCCACCTCCTCCAGCTCCTGCTTGCCAGGCTCTGGCTAATTGAAGCCCCGGCTCTGCCCTGAAGCTCCAGCTGATTTCAGCTCCTCCTTATGAGCTCCCCCTATTTGCAACAGGCCGGGCTTTTGACCAGGTCGTCAACCAATCAGCATCCTGACTTGAGTGTTAGGCTTTACACGGTACAAATATCCGTACGTTTCTATGATTAACTACTTCATGACTGCGCTAAGCAATGTCCAAAGAAGCGCAGGATTCAAAGAGAAAAGGGCGTGCCGGGTCTGCAAAGCACCTTCCCACCCCCGCCCACCCCCCCCTACGAGACCCCCGCAGACACCGAGTTCAGCCGGCCTCCTGAGCTCGGGTTCCCACCCGAGTGGGGACCGGACCCCCACCTCCGGGGAGGGTCCGCGCACCTCGCCCATCCCGTGCTTTTCCCCGCAGCACTCAACGCCCTCCCGCCCCTCTCTGCCTCCCCCCCTCCCGGCCCCTGCAAAACCAGCCAAACTGGAATCCGCTCTTGGCCCCTAAACCGGCTCATTTAGTGCCCCTTTCTGAGCCCATAACCTCAGCTGCTGGGCCCGTTCTCAAGCCCCAAAAACGCAGGACTGGACCCCCGCTCCTCAGCCCAAACCCACACAACTCTCTCTGTTTCTGAGCCCAAAACCAGCCCCAGGAGCCTGCTTTCCAGCCCCCGGGGCAGAAGACCTGCTCTCCGTTTTGGGCCCCAAACCAGCTCACCCTCTCTGCTTCCTCACCCCCTCGGCGGCCCCCGCGAGCCATGCTGAGGGCCGGGCCGAGCGCAGCCACCCCACAGCTCGCCACCCCCAGGGCCCGCAGACACTTTTGGGGAGCTCTGGGCAAGTGCGGAGGGCCCGACCCCTGCTGCGGGAAAGCGCCAGCACGGCTCGGGCGCCGCTTCGCTATCGCCCGTTCGGCCTTTATTTCTCCGGCACCACCAGCCCCGCACCCCGAACCCCCCAGGCCGAAGGCACCCCGCGGGGAGCCGGACCCAGCCACCCCCGCTCCGAGCCTACAGTGCCCCCCCTCAGGCCCCCCGTTCCCCCAGCCTCCCTCAAGGCCCCCGCCCAGCGCCCCGCCCCATCATCCCTCCGGGTCCTCTACAGCCCCCCCGCCATGTTCCCTCGGGACCCCCTCAGGCCTTCCCGCATCGTTGCCCACCGCCCCCCGCTCACCTTGACGCGCTCTCAGCTGCCTCGCGACAGGCCCGCGGGCCGGGCCCGCTACAGCACCTGCCCGCCGGGCTGCGCTTTCCCCCCAGGACTCCCCGCTCCGATTCCGAACTGGGCGCCATTTTCCGCACGACCCCTGGGCTTCCGGAGCGTCCCGGCCCGCCCACGCCGCGCGCCCATTGGCCGCCGCTCGCACCCCTCCTTGAGAGCCCCTGCTCCATTGGCTCGGTGCTGCCGTCAATCCCCACCGCGCCCCACCCAGGCGAGGCGATCCGACCAATCGAAGCGCGACTCCCGCGCTGTGATTGGCCCGCCCTCCCGCCTATCCGCTCGGGAGCGGTTGCCACGGTGAAGAGGCAGCGGCAGCTGCGCGGGGCCGTTGCCGGGGCGACGGGCAGGTGCGGTCGCGCCTGCGCGGCGCGGAGTGTGTGTGGGGGGGAGGTGGGGGGGGGGCGGATTTACCAAACCCCGGCCTTTTCTTCTTCAAAACTGGATGGATTTGCGTGCGACGGCACAAAATAAACCCGTTGCGCCTTCGTCCCCTCTTGCCTTCCGTCAGCTCTCGGGTAACGCCCGGGGGCTACCCGGAGCCGGTTCGCCTCCAGCGGGCCGGCAGCCTGCCGCAGGCAGCGGTTTGAAGCCCCCGCCCCGCCACCGCCGGGCGGCCAGCGGGCGGGAGACACCCCCGCGCGCGCCGAACGAGCCCGCTGGGCTCCCCGGTGGTCCTGGCCCTCCCCCGCCGCCGGGGCCGGTGCCCGGCAACGGCCCGTGCGGGGCCGGCGCTGCAGGGCGGGGCCGAGGCGGGCGGGGAGGCGTGGCCGAGACGAGGGAGGCGGGGCGGGAGAGGCCAGGGAGGAGGGGCCGGGTCGAGCGTGGAGGCGGGGCCGAGGAGGGACGGGAGGCGGGGCCGTGACGAGCGGAGGGGAGGGGCCGAGGAGGGCGGGAGGCGCGGCCGAGGCGGAGTAGGAGGCAGGGCCCACGAGAGCGCTGTACTGCGCGTGCGCGGCCGTCCGGCTGCAGTACCGGATTGCGGCCGCCAGGCGGCAGATGCGAGCGCAGACAATCGCGCTGTAGCACGCATGCGCGGATCCCGCCTGCAGTACCGGCGCTCGGTCGCGCCGTGGCAGCAGCGAGCGTGCAAAACCCCCGCTGGACTGCGCATCGGCGGCTCCCCGGGTGCAGGACCGGGTTTTGGTCGCCTGGTGGCAGCAGCGAGAGCAGTCAGAGGCGCGCCGTACGGCGCACGCGCACCTCCCCGCCGCAAGGGCGGGGGGAGGCGGGGCCGAGTACGGCTATGCAGAGCCTGGGAGGCGGGGCCTCGGAGAGGATGGAGGAGGAGCCGGGGTGAGAGGCGGGGCTCTCGCGGAGGGAGGCGGGGCCAGCCAAGCACGGGAGGCGCGGCAGCACAGCGGGGGCAGTGCCTATGGAAACAAGAGGCGGGGCGGGGGGGCGGGACTAAGGAGGGCTACAACCCCCCCTGCGTGGGGGGGGGGGGGGGGGCCAGGACGGGGACGGACCTCCCCCAGGGGACCCGGCCGGGATAACCCCAGCGGGTGACTCACGGGGGGCACCCCACTCTGCGGAACTCACCCACCCTGGAACCGGCCCTGCCACGGCCACCAAACTGCCACCACTGCACCCACCTTTTCCTCGCATCGGGGTGGGAGTGTCTTCACTTTTCCACAATGCTCAGGTTTGGGGCTTTTCAGCGCTTATCCACCACGCAGAAATTGGGGATTTTTGCTTCTGTGCGTGAAAAAGGGGTGGGGTTTTTTGCTTTCCAGCTGCACCAATACAGGTGCATGGGGCTTGCCCAGGAGCACCCAATTGGGAGATTTTTTTCTTCTTTTTTTTTTTTTTTTTTTTTTTTTTTCCCTTTTTTTCCCAAAACAGAAAATTGGGTTTTTTCTCCCCAATGCAGACCCAGAAGCAGGGCTTCGGGGTATTTTTGTGCTGTGGTGGCAACTCCTGCTCTGTGTGCACGGCCCGGCAGGGGAAAGCAGCCAATTGGGATGGGAAAAGGGGGAGAAGGGAAAGGGGCAGCTTTTAAAAGCACTTTTACGTCTTCAAAAAAAAAAAAAATGGGGAGGGGTGCAGGGCCGTGTGTTGAGGTTTTAAGTGCTTTCTATAAACAGGCTTTCCTTGCATTTCAAAAACCTTACAGAGAATAGACATTTCATCTATGTACCCATTTACACACAGACATAGATATATTTAGGGTAAATATAAGCCTGAGGAATACCGGAAAACCTCGAGGAGCTGAAGGGGAGAGACCGAGCAGGTAAAGAAAAGGGGCGGGCAGCCCGGCAGAGAGAGGACGATAGAGCCAAAAATGGGCTCTGGGACACACCTTTTTATAGTCTAAAATCCTTTATGTAACAGAGTAGATCTAGGGGTTTATTTTGAACTCCTCCTACATGAAGAAATGAATATTCACTTATTAATAGAGACTAAAATGTGAGATTTTTCTTTATTTCAATGCCCCACACCCATATTTAGGGGTTGTAAAGTCTGCTAATCCTCCCCCCGCACGAATTTGCAGACAGTTTGGGGCTGTGATCCGCCTCTTTTCAGGCGACCCCCATGTGACCCCCCCCATCCCCCACTCACCTGCTCCTCCGCAGCATCACCGCCGCCACTCCCCCGGGGACCTTAGGCTGCCCCAAACGACATCACTACCCACCCCCCCCCACACACACACACCCTTTTGATTCCCCCCTCAAAAAAGGGCACAGAGCCACCGAACCCAGGGCTGGCCCCATCCCCTCGGGGCGCTCAACCACCGGCAGGCAAACCTCGGCGGGGGAGTCTACTGAGCTGCGCCAGAACTGTACGGCGAGACACCTGAAACACAAAAAGGCCCAATTATATTTCAGCAGATTAACAAAGAGCACAGAAGAAAGCAGAGGAATTCCCTCACACCGAGGGACGGGACAGGACAGCAGCTGAGCTACAGGAGGACTCCAGGGAAACAGCTCAGCGCAAACTACAGCGCGGCCTTTCAAAGCCAGAGCGACTGGAACTCTTCCGGTCAGTATTAAGACTAAGTGGTGCCATTCTGAGCACAACAGTAAACCCTCGGGCTGGCCCTGGGAAACCCCTCCTCCCTTCCTTACGGCGCTGCCGCGGGGACCTCCACCTGCCAGGCTGCTGCACAGGGCTGGGCCGTGACCAGAATCGACGTGACGGACCCCCTCAAACAGCTACAGCCCTCGCACCGCCGCCGCCGCTACTGCTGCACACCTTGCTGGGTCAGTACAGCCAAAAGGGAAGGGTAAAACTCTGAAGAGTGCAATGAACAAGGAAGAACAAACATCAGTCCTTCACTCTATGCTGAAGAGGTGCACGTATGCTTAGAGATATCTCTCTCTCTCTCTCTCTCTGCAATAAAAATACTTATACGACAAGATTACTTGACTTTCCTTTGGCACTAAATGAACTTGCCCAGCTGTCAATCCATACCATTAAACTATCCATCCCCAAAATACACAGCTATAATTTGACTCGGGGAGGGGGGGGGAGCCGGGGGGGGGTTGGGTGCTGCACAATTAGCAGGGACATCTGGCCGGCTGCCCTGCCCAGGAGAGATGCTACTGAACCGCCGGGGAAACGCGCCGCTGACAGCCAGACAGAAATCAAGAACTTCAGAGTGCTGCGTCTCAAGGTTGGCAATAAAGCCCCGCTCACATTCAGTTGCCTCTTTTTAAACGTATCCTTTGTTTAAACATTTGGTTTTAAACATTGCTTTTGCTAAACGTTTAAATGTAATTTAAAAAACGGCCCTGTTTTTAAAGCTTTAGAACAAATACCTCATTGCCAAAGTACACCGAATACATTGTATGCTACAGCCATTTGGCAGCTGCAGTTTAAACAACGCAAGTCCGTTTGTAAATTCTACAGTTTTAACCTTTTTTAAAGTTTAATTTAGGATAGAAAAATCAGCAAGATGAAAAATCCCCCATATGGTTTTACCGGGGGTGAGAGGGGGGAAATCAAATCCCCGCTCCCGCAATCCATAAGGCTACCAAAAAGGACCGGCAGATGGGCTGATGCTTTCAGCTTTGCTGAACGCGCAGAGGAACGTGTTTTGATGATATCTCGCCTGTTACGACTGAGAACCCAAAGACCGGCGATGCCACCAAATTCGGAAGACGGGCTGTGCTTGGGCTTTTGGAAGGAAGTGCAATTTGTTTAAAAAAAAAAAAAAAAAAAAAAAAATGAACAAGAGAGTGAGTGCAAAGTCTTGGTGCCGAAAAAGGACATTTGGGAAGCAGTAGCTCGCCAAAAGCACATCGGGACTCGCTGTCACCACTTACAAGGCTGTAACACTTCTTGGCAAAGCCCGGAAAACACGCAGAAGTCACCCCTCTTTGTCCATGCCTCTTCTCTGACCTTGCCTGCTTTTTGTACAGAGGCTAGCATCTCAGTAAGGTTTTCCAGTACTACTAGAAGATACTTTAGAAACTTGTGGACTGAAGAAGCATAAAGCTTTTACCACGAAAACACCAGTGCACAGTGCCAGTTAACGGTAAGCACACAGAAAGAGATTATGCTTTCGGGAGGAGAAAATAAGCAGAGGGAAGCAAGCTTTGCATGGGCGCAACATGCTCCAGAACACACCTTATTTTTAGTATTCACGTTCAAATATTTCATCGAAAAACTACAGGGGGAAAGTCGGCACATCCTTCACGTTACCTTCAAAGTCCACACGACAAGGACCTTAGGAAAAAGGCAGACGCACACGGGAGACGTACCTCGTCCTCGCAGACCACTCTGGATCCTCTCCGTCTGTCCCGTACCGTCACGGCAGAAGAAAGGGCGACTGCGGAGAAAGGCTGGCCGTTGACAATCTGCCGAGAGAGGGAAAAACCCTTTAGCGTAAAGCTGGGGAGGAATCTCAAGCTGCCTTCTTCCCTGCAGGTTGGCCCAGACGACAGCTGAGCAGAGGAAAAAGTACTCGGCATCACCTCTGGGACGCTTCTTGGTGCGGGCCACTAGAGCTCTTGCATTTACCTTCCGTTGACTCACCGGCAGCTTCAGTTGCACTAGAGACACCTTCCCGGCTGCACGCAGGCGACAGACACGGACAGGTACGTTTTCTCAAGCCTATGTACAGCCAAGACTTCCTCACCCTAGGCGGCCCAAGGTGAAGATTTTTGTTAAAGGGTACAGCAACCCACCGTCCCGCTCTACCGCCTCCTTCCAAAAAAGCAATGATTTTCCCAGGCCCTTTCTCCAAACGGTCAAGAGCTTTTGAAACTGCCGTTGCGCCACCAAACCTGCTCAGGGGTCCTGCCAGCTTTTGACTGCCCTCGGCCTTACCGGGCACGCGCTCTCTGCCATCTCCCAAAAGCAGCAGTACGGCACGCGCCCAGACCCCAGCGCAACCCAGCCGGTGCCCACGCGCACCTCACTCTTTGTACGAGGAGCCCCCGAGGATCCCCGCGAGCGCAGCCGCACACGCAGGATCAGCTTCACCTACTCCAATTTCAGGGGATGCCATTTCTGAAGCTTTAAACTGAAAACCGCCTCCTGACACTCGGCCACAGCAGAAGATATCCGTAACTAGAACTCCACAAACACACAGTAACACAAACTGCAAACCCGCAGCAGCAGCTTCAGAGATATTAAGAGCAGGCACAAGGGAGAAAAATAAAACAGCTTCATCTCGAGCGCACAGGAAAGCCGCAGACAGAGAAGAGGGTCTGCCTGTTTTCTGTCAGGGCTGAGAACGTTTTCTCCTTCCCTTCCGAAACCCCTCTGTTAGGTCTAAATATCTGTTACGGTTTGAGAGACCCGTAACAATTTACTGCCTTTTAGACAATCGTTCTATCACCCGACGACCCCTCCCCACCCGGGAAGGGGCATCGGGAAAAATTTGCAAATTTGCCTTTTCTGCCCGCTTGACGTGGAGTACCTGTAGCGCCCCTGAACTCGCAAACGTTTCTCCCCGCCCCCCCCCAGCCCCACGCCTGCCCTTACCTGAGCAGTCGGCGGAATCAACCCCAACCCAGCAGGATTTTCTTCCCGGGACACACAAGGGGACACTGGGAAAAGAGGAGGCGAGAAATGACCCTGTTTGTCACAGCCAGCCAACGGGCACAAGCCGGGGGACCCCCACCCCACCTCTGCCCTCGGGAGCGGGGCCCAGACAGGCGCCTGGCAGGGATTTAACCCCCCCAGCAAGAGGCCGGGCTCCCCGTTGGCAGAAGAACCAGTTGCCGCCCCGCTGCCCCGAGGCCCCTGCTTATGACAGCCCGGCCTGCGTCCGGCCGCTCTTCAGCCGTGTGGGGAGTGCAGTCCGGCACGGGGGTGCTCCAGCCAACACACGCTCCGGCTAATGCGTGCTCCGGACAGAGGACGGACACCCCACCTCCTCCAGCTCCTGCTTGCCAGGCTCTGGCTAATTGAAGCCCCGGCTCTGCCCTGAAGCTCCAGCTGATTTCAGCTCCTCCTTATGAGCTCCCCCTATTTGCAACAGGCCGGGCTTTTGACCAGGTCGTCAACCAATCAGCATCCTGACTTGAGTGTTAGGCTTTACACGGTACAAATATCCGTACGTTTCTATGATTAACTACTTCATGACTGCGCTAAGCAATGTCCAAAGAAGCGCAGGATTCAAAGAGAAAAGGGCGTGCCGGGTCTGCAAAGCACCTTCCCACCCCCGCCCACCCCCCCCTACGAGACCCCCGCAGACACCGAGTTCAGCCTGCTGCACGCCGGCCTCCTGAGCTCGGGTTCCCACCCGAGTGGGGACCGGACCCCCACCTCCGGGGAGGGTCCGCGCACCTCGCCCATCCCGTGCTTTTCCCCGCAGCACTCAACGCCCTCCCGCCCCTCTCTGCCTCCCCCCCTCCCGGCCCCTGCAAAACCAGCCAAACTGGAATCCGCTCTTGGCCCCTAAACCGGCTCATTTAGTGCCCCTTTCTGAGCCCATAACCTCAGCTGCTGGGCCCGTTCTCAAGCCCCAAAAACGCAGGACTGGACCCCCGCTCCTCAGCCCAAACCCACACAACTCTCTCTGTTTCTGAGCCCAAAACCAGCCCCAGGAGCCTGCTTTCCAGCCCCCGGGGCAGAAGACCTGCTCTCCGTTTTGGGCCCCAAACCAGCTCACCCTCTCTGCTTCCTCACCCCCTCGGCAGCCCCCGCGAGCCATGCTGAGGGCCGGGCCGAGCGCAGCCACCCCACAGCTCGCCACCCCCAGGGCCCGCAGACACTTTTGGGGAGCTCTGGGCAAGTGCGGAGGGCCCGACCCCTGCTGCGGGAAAGCGCCAGCACGGCTCGGGCGCCGCTTCGCTATCGCCCGTTCGGCCTTTATTTCTCCGGCACCAACAGCCCCGCACCCCGAACCCCCCAGGCCGAAGGCACCCCGCGGGGAGCCGGACCCAGCCACCCCCGCTCCGAGCCTACAGTGCCCCCCCTCAGGCCCCCCGTTCCCCCAGCCTCCCTCAAGGCCCCCGCCCAGCGCCCCGCCCCATCATCCCTCCGGGTCCTCTACAGCCCCCCCGCCATGTTCCCTCGGGACCCCCTCAGGCCTTCCCGCATCGTTGCCCACCGCCCCCCGCTCACCTTGACGCGCTCTCAGCTGCCTCGCGACAGGCCCGCGGGCCGGGCCCGCTACAGCACCTGCCCGCCGGGCTGCGCTTTCCCCCCAGGACGCCCCGCTCCGATTCCGAACTGGGCGCCATTTTCCGCACGACCCCTGGGCTTCCGGAGCGTCCCGGCCCGCCCACGCCGCGCGCCCATTGGCCGCCGCTCGCACCCCTCCTTGAGAGCCCCTGCTCCATTGGCTCGGTGCTGCCGTCAATCCCCACCGCGCCCCACCCAGGCGAGGCGATCCGACCAATCGAAGCGCGACTCCCGCGCTGTGATTGGCCCGCCCTCCCGCCTATCCGCTCGGGAGCGGTTGCCACGGTGAAGAGGCAGCGGCAGCTGCGCGGGGCCGTTGCCGGGGCGACGGGCAGGTGCGGTCGCGCCTGCGCGGCGCGGAGTGTGTGTGGGGGGGAGGTGGGGGGGGGGCGGATTTACCAAACCCCGGCCTTTTCTTCTTCAAAACTGGATGGATTTGCGTGCGACGGCACAAAATAAACCCGTTGCGCCTTCGTCCCCTCTTGCCTTCCGTCAGCTCTCGGGTAACGCCCGGGGGCTACCCGGAGCCGGTTCGCCTCCAGCGGGCCGGCAGCCTGCCGCAGGCAGCGGTTTGAAGCCCCCGCCCCGCCACCGCCGGGCGGCCAGCGGGCGGGAGACACCCCCGCGCGCGCCGAACGAGCCCGCTGGGCTCCCCGGTGGTCCTGGCCCTCCCCCGCCGCCGGGGCCGGTGCCCGGCAACGGCCCGTGCGGGGCCGGCGCTGCAGGGCGGGGCCGAGGCGGGCGGGGAGGCGTGGCCGAGACGAGGGAGGCGGAGCGGGAGAGGCCAGGGAGGAGGGGCCGGGTCGAGCGTGGAGGCGGGGCCGAGGAGGGACGGGAGGCGGGGCCGTGACGAGCGGAGGGGAGGGGCCGAGGAGGGCGGGAGGCGCGGCCGAGGCGGAGTAGGAGGCAGGGCCCACGAGAGCGCTGTACTGCGCGTGCGCGGCCGTCCGGCTGCAGTACCGGATTGCGGCCGCCAGGCGGCAGATGCGAGCGCAGACAATCGCGCTGTAGCACGCATGCGCGGATCCCGCCTGCAGTACCGGCGCTCGGTCGCGCCGTGGCAGCAGCGAGCGTGCAAAACCCCCGCTGGACTGCGCATCGGCGGCTCCCCGGGTGCAGGACCGGGTTTTGGTCGCCTGGTGGCAGCAGCGAGAGCAGTCAGAGGCGCGCCGTACGGCGCACGCGCACCTCCCCGCCGCAAGGGCGGGGGGAGGCGGGGCCGAGTACGGCTATGCAGAGCCTGGGAGGCGGGGCCTCGGAGAGGATGGAGGAGGAGCCGGGGTGAGAGGCGGGGCTCTCGCGGAGGGAGGCGGGGCCAGCCAAGCACGGGAGGCGCGGCAGCACAGCGGGGGCAGTGCCTATGGAAACAAGAGGCGGGACGGGGGGGCGGGACTAAGGAGGGCTACAACCCCCCCTGCGTGGGGGTGGGGGGGGCCAGGACGGAAACGGACCTCCCCCAGGGGACACGGCCGGGATAACCCCAGCGGGTGACTCACGGGGGGCACCCCACTCTGCGGAACTCACCCACCCTGGAACCGGCCCTGCCACGGCCACCAAACTGCCACCACTGCACCCACCTTTTCCTCGCATCGGGGTGGGAGTGTCTTCACTTTTCCACAATGCTCAGGTTTGGGGCTTTTCAGCGCTTATCCACCACGCAGAAATTGGGGATTTTTGCTTCTGTGCGTGAAAAAGGGGTGGGGTTTTTTGCTTTCCAGCTGCACCAATACAGGTGCATGGGGCTTGCGCAGGAGCACCCAATTGGGAGATTTTTTTCTTCTTTTTTTTTTTTTTTTTTTTTTTCCCTTTTTTTCCCAAAACAGAAAATTGGGTTTTTTCTCCCCAATGCAGACCCAGAAGCAGGGCTTCGGGGTATTTTTGTGCTGTGGTGGCAACTCCTGCTCTGTGTGCACGGCCCGGCAGGGGAAAGCAGCCCCAAATTGGGATGGGAAAAGGGGGAGAAGGGAAAGGGGCAGCTTTTAAAAGCACTTTTACGTCTTCAAAAAAAAAAAAAATGGGGAGGGGTGCAGGGCCGTGTGTTGAGGTTTTAAGTGCTTTCTATAAACAGGCTTTCCTTGCATTTCAAAAACCTTACAGAGAATAGACATTTCATCTATGTACCCATTTACACACAGACATAGATATATTTAGGGTAAATATAAGCCTGAGGAATACCGGAAAACCTCGAGGAGCTGAAGGGGAGAGACCGAGCAGGTAAAGAAAAGGGGCGGGCAGCCCGGCAGAGAGAGGACGATAGAGCCAAAAATGGGCTCTGGGACACACCTTTTTATAGTCTAAAATCCTTTATGTAACAGAGTAGATCTAGGGGTTTATTTTGAACTCCTCCTACATGAAGAAATGAATATTCACTTATTAATAGAGACTAAAATGTGAGATTTTTCTTTATTTCAATGCCCCACACCCATATTTAAGGGTTGTAAAGTCTGCTAATCCTCCCCCCGCACGAATTTGCAGACAGTTTGGGGCTGTGATCCGCCTCTTTTCAGGCGACCCCCATGTGACCCCCCCCATCCCCCACTCACCTGCTCCTCCGCAGCATCACCACCGCCACTCCCCCGGGGACCTTAGGCTGCCCCAAACGACATCACTACCCACCCCCCCCCACACACACACACCCTTTTGATTCCCCCCTCAAAAAAGGGCACAGAGCCACCGAACCCAGGGCTGGCCCCATCCCCTCGGGGCGCTCAACCACCGGCAGGCAAACCTCGGCGGGGGAGTCTACTGAGCTGCGCCAGAACTGTACGGCGAGACACCTGAAACACAAAAAGGCCCAATTATATTTCAGCAGATTAACAAAGAGCACAGAAGAAAGCAGAGGAATTCCCTCACACCGAGGGACGGGACAGGACAGCAGCTGAGCTACAGGAGGACTCCAGGGAAACAGCTCAGCGCAAACTACAGCGCGGCCTTTCAAAGCCAGAGCGACTGGAACTCTTCCGGTCAGTATTAAGACTAAGTGGTGCCATTCTGAGCACAACAGTAAACCCTCGGGCTGGCCCTGGGAAACCCCTCCTCCCTTCCTTACGGCGCTGCCGCGGGGACCTCCACCTGCCAGGCTGCTGCACAGGGCTGGGCCGTGACCAGAATCGACGTGACGGACCCCCTCAAACAGCTACAGCCCTCGCACCGCCGCCGCCGCTACTGCTGCACACCTTGCTGGGTCAGTACAGCCAAAAGGGAAGGGTAAAACTCTGAAGAGTGCAATGAACAAGGAAGAACAAACATCAGTCCTTCACTCTATGCTGAAGAGGTGCACGTATGCTTAGAGATATCTCTCTCTCTCTCTCTCTCTGCAATAAAAATACTTATACGACAAGATTACTTGACTTTCCTTTGGCACTAAATGAACTTGCCCAGCTGTCAATCCATACCATTAAACTATCCATCCCCAAAATACACAGCTATAATTTGACTCGGGGAGGGGGGGGGAGCTGGGGGGGGGTTGGGTGCTGCACAATTAGCAGGGACATCTGGCCGGCTGCCCTGCCCAGGAGAGATGCTACTGAACCGCCGGGGAAACGCGCCGCTGACAGCCAGACAGAAATCAAGAACTTCAGAGCGCTGCGTCTCAAGGTTGGCAATAAAGCCCCGCTCACATTCAGTTGCCTCTTTTTAAACGTATCCTTTGTTTAAACATTTGGTTTTAAACATTGCTTTTGCTAAACGTTTAAATGTAATTTAAAAAACGGCCCTGTTTTTAAAGCTTTAGAACAAATACCTCATTGCCAAAGTACACCGAATACATTGTATGCTACAGCCATTTGGCAGCTGCAGTTTAAACAACGCAAGTCCGTTTGTAAATTCTACAGTTTTAACCTTTTTTAAAGTTTAATTTAGGATAGAAAAATCAGCAAGATGAAAAATCCCCCATATGGTTTTACCGGGGGTGAGAGGGGGGAAATCAAATCCCCGCTCCCGCAATCCATAAGGCTACCAAAAAGGACCGGCAGATGGGCTGATGCTTTCAGCTTTGCTGAACGCGCAGAGGAACGTGTTTTGATGATATCTCGCCTGTTACGACTGAGAACCCAAAGACCGGCGATGCCACCAAATTCGGAAGACGGGCTGTGCTTGGGCTTTTGGAAGGAAGTGCACTTTGTTTAAAAAAAAAAAAAAAAAAAAAAAAAAATGAACAAGAGAGTGAGTGCAAAGTCTTGGTGCCGAAAAAGGACATTTGGGAAGCAGTAGCTCGCCAAAAGCACATCGGGACTCGCTGTCACCACTTACAAGGCTGTAACGCTTCTTGGCAAAGCCCGGAAAACACGCAGAAGTCACCCCTCTTTGTCCATGCCTCTTCTCTGACCTTGCCTGCTTTTTGTACAGAGGCTAGCATCTCAGTAAGGTTTTCCAGTACTACTAGAAGATACTTTAGAAACTTGTGGACTGAAGAAGCATAAAGCTTTTACCACGAAAACACCAGTGCACAGTGCCAGTTAACGGTAAGCACACAGAAAGAGATTATGCTTTCGGGAGGAGAAAATAAGCAGAGGGAAGCAAGCTTTGCATGGGCGCAACATGCTCCAGAACACACCTTATTTTTAGTATTCACGTTCAAATATTTCATCGAAAAACTACAGGGGGAAAGTCGGCACATCCTTCACGTTACCTTCAAAGTCCACACGACAAGGACCTTAGGAAAAAGGCAGACGCACACGGGAGACGTACCTCGTCCTCGCAGACCACTCTGGATCCTCTCCGTCTGTCCCGTACCGTCACGGCAGAAGAAAGGGCGACTGTGGAGAAAGGCTGGCCGTTGACAATCTGCCGAGAGAGGGAAAAACCCTTTAGCGTAAAGCTGGGGAGGAATCTCAAGCTGCCTTCTTCCCTGCAGGTTGGCCCAGACGACAGCTGAGCAGAGGAAAAAGTACTCGGCATCACCTCTGGGACGCTTCTTGGTGCGGGCCACTAGAGCTCTTGCATTTACCTTCCGTTGACTCACCGGCAGCTTCAGTTGCACTAGAGACACCTTCCCGGCTGCACGCAGGCGACAGACACGGACAGGTACGTTTTCTCAAGCCTATGTACAGCCAAGACTTCCTCACCCTAGGCGGCCCAAGGTGAAGATTTTTGTTAAAGGGTACAGCAACCCACCGTCCCGCTCTACCGCCTCCTTCCAAAAAAGCAATGATTTTCCCAGGCCCTTTCTCCAAACGGTCAAGAGCTTTTGAAACTGCCGTTGCGCCACCAAACCTGCTCAGGGGTCCTGCCAGCTTTTGACTGCCCTCGGCCTTACCGGGCACGCGCTCTCTGCCATCTCCCAAAAGCAGGAGTACGGCACGCGCCCAGACCCCAGCGCAACCCAGCCGGTGCCCACGCGCACCTCGCTCTTTGTACGAGGAGCCCCCGAGGATCCCCGCGAGCGCAGCCGCACACGCAGGATCAGCTTCACCTACTCCAATTTCAGGGGATGCCATTTCTGAAGCTTTAAACTGAAAACCGCCTCCTGACACTCGGCCACAGCAGAAGATATCCGTAACTAGAACTCCACAAACACACAGTAACACAAACTGCAAACCCGCAGCAGCAGCTTCAGAGATATTAAGAGCAGGCACAAGGGAGAAAAATAAAACAGCTTCATCTCGAGCGCACAGGAAAGCCGCAGACAGAGAAGAGGGTCTGCCTGTTTTCTGTCAGGGCTGAGAACGTTTTCTCCTTCCCTTCCGAAACCCCTCTGTTAGGTCTAAATATCTGTTACGGTTTGAGAGACCCGTAACAATTTACTGCCTTTTAGACAATCGTTCTATCACCCGACGACCCCTCCCCACCCGGGAAGGGGCATCGGGAAAAATTTGCAAATTTGCCTTTTCTGCCCGCTTGACGTGGAGTACCTGTAGCGCCCCTGAACTCGCAAACGTTTCTCCCCGCCCCCCCCCAGCCCCACGCCTGCCCTTACCTGAGCAGTCGGCGGAATCAACCCCAACCCAGCAGGATTTTCTTCCCGGGACACACAAGGGGACACTGGGAAAAGAGGAGGCGAGAAATGACCCTGTTTGTCACAGCCAGCCAACGGGCACAAGCCGGGGGACCCCCACCCCACCTCTGCCCTCGGGAGCGGGGCCCAGACAGGCGCCTGGCAGGGATTTAACCCCCCCAGCAAGAGGCCGGGCTCCCCGTTGGCAGAAGAACCAGTTGCCGCCCCGCTGCCCCGAGGCCCCCGCTTATGACAGCCCGGCCTGCGTCCGGCCGCTCTTCAGCCGTGTGGGGAGTGCAGTCCGGCACGGGGGTGCTCCAGCCAACACACGCTCCGGCTAATGCGTGCTCCGGACAGAGGACGGACACCCCACCTCCTCCAGCTCCTGCTTGCCAGGCTCTGGCTAATTGAAGCCCCGGCTCTGCCCTGAAGCTCCAGCTGATTTCAGCTCCTCCTTATGAGCTCCCCCTATTTGCAACAGGCCGGGCTTTTGACCAGGTCGTCAACCAATCAGCATCCTGACTTGAGTGTTAGGCTTTACACGGTACAAATATCCGTACGTTTCTATGATTAACTACTTCATGACTGCGCTAAGCAATGTCCAAAGAAGCGCAGGATTCAAAGAGAAAAGGGCGTGCCGGGTCTGCAAAGCACCTTCCCACCCCCGCCCACCCCCCCCTACGAGACCCCCGCAGACACCGAGTTCAGCCGGCCTCCTGAGCTCGGGTTCCCACCCGAGTGGGGACCGGACCCCCACCTCCGGGGAGGGTCCGCGCACCTCGCCCATTCCGTGCTTTTCCCCGCAGCACTCAACGCCCTCCCGCCCCTCTCTGCCTCCCCCCCTCCCGGCCCCTGCAAAACCAGCCAAACTGGAATCCGCTCTTGGCCCCTAAACCGGCTCATTTAGTGCCCCTTTCTGAGCCCATAACCTCAGCTGCTGGGCCCGTTCTCAAGCCCCAAAAACGCAGGACTGGACCCCCGCTCCTCAGCCCAAACCCACACAACTCTCTCTGTTTCTGAGCCCAAAACCAGCCCCAGGAGCCTGCTTTCCAGCCCCCGGGGCAGAAGACCTGCTCTCCGTTTTGGGCCCCAAACCAGCTCACCCTCTCTGCTTCCTCACCCCCTCGGCAGCCCCCGCGAGCCATGCTGAGGGCCGGGCCGAGCGCAGCCACCCCACAGCTCGCCACCCCCAGGGCCCGCAGACACTTTTGGGGAGCTCTGGGCAAGTGCGGAGGGCCCGACCCCTGCTGCGGGAAAGCGCCAGCACGGCTCGGGCGCCGCTTCGCTATCGCCCGTTCGGCCTTTATTTCTCCGGCACCACCAGCCCCGCACCCCGAACCCCCCAGGCCGAAGGCACCCCGCGGGGAGCCGGACCCAGCCACCCCCGCTCCGAGCCTACAGTGCCCCCCCTCAGGCCCCCCGTTCCCCCAGCCTCCCTCAAGGCCCCCGCCCAGCGCCCCGCCCCATCATCCCTCCGGGTCCTCTACAGCCCCCCCGCCATGTTCCCTCGGGACCCCCTCAGGCCTTCCCGCATCGTTGCCCACCGCCCCCCGCTCACCTTGACGCGCTCTCAGCTGCCTCGCGACAGGCCCGCGGGCCGGGCCCGCTACAGCACCTGCCCGCCGGGCTGCGCTTTCCCCCCAGGACGCCCCGCTCCGATTCCGAACTGGGCGCCATTTTCCGCACGACCCCTGGGCTTCCGGAGCGTCCCGGCCCGCCCACGCCGCGCGCCCATTGGCCGCCGCTCGCACCCCTCCTTGAGAGCCCCTGCTCCATTGGCTCGGTGCTGCCGTCAATCCCCACCGCGCCCCACCCAGGCGAGGCGATCCGACCAATCGAAGCGCGACTCCCGCGCTGTGATTGGCCCGCCCTCCCGCCTATCCGCTCGGGAGCGGTTGCCACGGTGAAGAGGCAGCGGCAGCTGCGCGGGGCCGTTGCCGGGGCGACGGGCAGGTGCGGTCGCGCCTGCGCGGCGCGGAGTGTGTGTGGGGGGGAGGTGGGGGGGGGGCGGATTTACCAAACCCCGGCCTTTTCTTCTTCAAAACTGGATGGATTTGCGTGCGACGGCACAAAATAAACCCGTTGCGCCTTCGTCCCCTCTTGCCTTCCGTCAGCTCTCGGGTAACGCCCGGGGGCTACCCGGAGCCGGTTCGCCTCCAGCGGGCCGGCAGCCTGCCGCAGGCAGCGGTTTGAAGCCCCCGCCCCGCCACCGCCGGGCGGCCAGCGGGCGGGAGACACCCCCGCGCGCGCCGAACGAGCCCGCTGGGCTCCCCGGTGGTCCTGGCCCTCCCCCGCCGCCGGGGCCGGTGCCCGGCAACGGCCCGTGCGGGGCCGGCGCTGCAGGGCGGGGCCGAGGCGGGCGGGGAGGCGTGGCCGAGACGAGGGAGGCGGGGCGGGAGAGGCCAGGGAGGAGGGGCCGGGTCGAGCGTGGAGGCGGGGCCGAGGAGGGACGGGAGGCGGGGCCGTGACGAGCGGAGGGGAGGGGCCGAGGAGGGCGGGAGGCGCGGCCGAGGCGGAGTAGGAGGCAGGGCCCACGAGAGCGCTGTACTGCGCGTGCGCGGCCGTCCGGCTGCAGTACCGGATTGCGGCCGCCAGGCGGCAGATGCGAGCGCAGACAATCGCGCTGTAGCACGCATGCGCGGATCCCGCCTGCAGTACCGGCGCTCGGTCGCGCCGTGGCAGCAGCGAGCGTGCAAAACCCCCGCTGGACTGCGCATCGGCGGCTCCCCGGGTGCAGGACCGGGTTTTGGTCGCCTGGTGGCAGCAGCGAGAGCAGTCAGAGGCGCGCCGTACGGCGCACGCGCACCTCCCCGCCGCAAGGGCGGGGGGAGGCGGGGCCGAGTACGGCTATGCAGAGCCTGGGAGGCGGGGCCTCGGAGAGGATGGAGGAGGAGCCGGGGTGAGAGGCGGGGCTCTCGCGGAGGGAGGCGGGGCCAGCCAAGCACGGGAGGCGCGGCAGCACAGCGGGGGCAGTGCCTATGGAAACAAGAGGCGGGGCGGGGGGGCGGGACTAAGGAGGGCTACAACCCCCCCTGCGTGGGGGTGGGGGGGGGCCAGGACGGGGACGGACCTCCCCCAGGGGACCCGGCCGGGATAACCCCAGCGGGTGACTCACGGGGGGCACCCCACTCTGCGGAACTCACCCACCCTGGAACCGGCCCTGCCACGGCCACCAAACTGCCACCACTGCACCCACCTTTTCCTCGCATCGGGGTGGGAGTGTCTTCACTTTTCCACAATGCTCAGGTTTGGGGCTTTTCAGCGCTTATCCACCACGCAGAAATTGGGGATTTTTGCTTCTGTGCGTGAAAAAGGGGTGGGGTTTTTTGCTTTCCAGCTGCACCAATACAGGTGCATGGGGCTTGCGCAGGAGCACCCAATTGGGAGATTTTTTTCTTCTTTTTTTTTTTTTTTTTTTTTTTCCCTTTTTTTCCCAAAACAGAAAATTGGGTTTTTTCTCCCCAATGCAGACCCAGAAGCAGGGCTTCGGGGTATTTTTGTGCTGTGGTGGCAACTCCTGCTCTGTGTGCACGGCCCGGCAGGGGAAAGCAGCCCCAAATTGGGATGGGAAAAGGGGGAGAAGGGAAAGGGGCAGCTTTTAAAAGCACTTTTACGTCTTCAAAAAAAAAAAAAATGGGGAGGGGTGCAGGGCCGTGTGTTGAGGTTTTAAGTGCTTTCTATAAACAGGCTTTCCTTGCATTTCAAAAACCTTACAGAGAATAGACATTTCATCTATGTACCCATTTACACACAGACATAGATATATTTAGGGTAAATATAAGCCTGAGGAATACCGGAAAACCTCGAGGAGCTGAAGGGGAGAGACCGAGCAGGTAAAGAAAAGGGGCGGGCAGCCCGGCAGAGAGAGGACGATAGAGCCAAAAATGGGCTCTGGGACACACCTTTTTATAGTCTAAAATCCTTTATGTAACAGAGTAGATCTAGGGGTTTATTTTGAACTCCTCCTACATGAAGAAATGAATATTCACTTATTAATAGAGACTAAAATGTGAGATTTTTCTTTATTTCAATGCCCCACACCCATATTTAAGGGTTGTAAAGTCTGCTAATCCTCCCCCCGCACGAATTTGCAGACAGTTTGGGGCTGTGATCCGCCTCTTTTCAGGCGACCCCCATGTGACCCCCCCCATCCCCCACTCACCTGCTCCTCCGCAGCATCACCACCGCCACTCCCCCGGGGACCTTAGGCTGCCCCAAACGACATCACTACCCACCCCCCCACACACACACACACCCTTTTGATTCCCCCCTCAAAAAAGGGCACAGAGCCACCGAACCCAGGGCTGGCCCCATCCCCTCGGGGCGCTCAACCACCGGCAGGCAAACCTCGGCGGGGGAGTCTACTGAGCTGCGCCAGAACTGTACGGCGAGACACCTGAAACACAAAAAGGCCCAATTATATTTCAGCAGATTAACAAAGAGCACAGAAGAAAGCAGAGGAATTCCCTCACACCGAGGGACGGGACAGGACAGCAGCTGAGCTACAGGAGGACTCCAGGGAAACAGCTCAGCGCAAACTACAGCGCGGCCTTTCAAAGCCAGAGCGACTGGAACTCTTCCGGTCAGTATTAAGACTAAGTGGTGCCATTCTGAGCACAACAGTAAACCCTCGGGCTGGCCCTGGGAAACCCCTCCTCCCTTCCTTACGGCGCTGCCGCGGGGACCTCCACCTGCCAGGCTGCTGCACAGGGCTGGGCCGTGACCAGAATCGACGTGACGGACCCCCTCAAACAGCTACAGCCCTCGCACCGCCGCCGCCGCTACTGCTGCACACCTTGCTGGGTCAGTACAGCCAAAAGGGAAGGGTAAAACTCTGAAGAGTGCAATGAACAAGGAAGAACAAACATCAGTCCTTCACTCTATGCTGAAGAGGTGCACGTATGCTTAGAGATATCTCTCTCTCTCTCTCTCTCTGCAATAAAAATACTTATACGACAAGATTACTTGACTTTCCTTTGGCACTAAATGAACTTGCCCAGCTGTCAATCCATACCATTAAACTATCCATCCCCAAAATACACAGCTATAATTTGACTCGGGGAGGGGGGGGGAGCTGGGGGGGGGTTGGGTGCTGCACAATTAGCAGGGACATCTGGCCGGCTGCCCTGCCCAGGAGAGATGCTACTGAACCGCCGGGGAAACGCGCCGCTGACAGCCAGACAGAAATCAAGAACTTCAGAGCGCTGCGTCTCAAGGTTGGCAATAAAGCCCCGCTCACATTCAGTTGCCTCTTTTTAAACGTATCCTTTGTTTAAACATTTGGTTTTAAACATTGCTTTTGCTAAACGTTTAAATGTAATTTAAAAAACGGCCCTGTTTTTAAAGCTTTAGAACAAATACCTCATTGCCAAAGTACACCGAATACATTGTATGCTACAGCCATTTGGCAGCTGCAGTTTAAACAACGCAAGTCCGTTTGTAAATTCTACAGTTTTAACCTTTTTTTAAAGTTTAATTTAGGATAGAAAAATCAGCAAGATGAAAAATCCCCCATATGGTTTTACCGGGGGTGAGAGGGGGGAAATCAAATCCCCGCTCCCGCAATCCATAAGGCTACCAAAAAGGACCGGCAGATGGGCTGATGCTTTCAGCTTTGCTGAACGCGCAGAGGAACGTGTTTTGATGATATCTCGCCTGTTACGACTGAGAACCCAAAGACCGGCGATGCCACCAAATTCGGAAGACGGGCTGTGCTTGGGCTTTTGGAAGGAAGTGCACTTTGTTTAAAAAAAAAAAAAAAAAAAAAATAAAAATGAACAAGAGAGTGAGTGCAAAGTCTTGGTGCCGAAAAAGGACATTTGGGAAGCAGTAGCTCGCCAAAAGCACATCGGGACTCGCTGTCACCACTTACAAGGCTGTAACGCTTCTTGGCAAAGCCCGGAAAACACGCAGAAGTCACCCCTCTTTGTCCATGCCTCTTCTCTGACCTTGCCTGCTTTTTGTACAGAGGCTAGCATCTCAGTAAGGTTTTCCAGTACTACTAGAAGATACTTTAGAAACTTGTGGACTGAAGAAGCATAAAGCTTTTACCACGAAAACACCAGTGCACAGTGCCAGTTAACGGTAAGCACACAGAAAGAGATTATGCTTTCGGGAGGAGAAAATAAGCAGAGGGAAGCAAGCTTTGCATGGGCGCAACATGCTCCAGAACACACCTTATTTTTAGTATTCACGTTCAAATATTTCATCGAAAAACTACAGGGGGAAAGTCGGCACATCCTTCACGTTACCTTCAAAGTCCACACGACAAGGACCTTAGGAAAAAGGCAGACGCACACGGGAGACGTACCTCGTCCTCGCAGACCACTCTGGATCCTCTCCGTCTGTCCCGTACCGTCACGGCAGAAGAAAGGGCGACTGTGGAGAAAGGCTGGCCGTTGACAATCTGCCGAGAGAGGGAAAAACCCTTTAGCGTAAAGCTGGGGAGGAATCTCAAGCTGCCTTCTTCCCTGCAGGTTGGCCCAGACGACAGCTGAGCAGAGGAAAAAGTACTCGGCATCACCTCTGGGACGCTTCTTGGTGCGGGCCACTAGAGCTCTTGCATTTACCTTCCGTTGACTCACCGGCAGCTTCAGTTGCACTAGAGACACCTTCCCGGCTGCACGCAGGCGACAGACACGGACAGGTACGTTTTCTCAAGCCTATGTACAGCCAAGACTTCCTCACCCTAGGCGGCCCAAGGTGAAGATTTTTGTTAAAGGGTACAGCAACCCACCGTCCCGCTCTACCGCCTCCTTCCAAAAAAGCAATGATTTTCCCAGGCCCTTTCTCCAAACGGTCAAGAGCTTTTGAAACTGCCGTTGCGCCACCAAACCTGCTCAGGGGTCCTGCCAGCTTTTGACTGCCCTCGGCCTTACCGGGCACGCGCTCTCTGCCATCTCCCAAAAGCAGGAGTACGGCACGCGCCCAGACCCCAGCGCAACCCAGCCGGTGCCCACGCGCACCTCGCTCTTTGTACGAGGAGCCCCCGAGGATCCCCGCGAGCGCAGCCGCACACGCAGGATCAGCTTCACCTACTCCAATTTCAGGGGATGCCATTTCTGAAGC
This sequence comes from Vanellus vanellus, assembly GCF_965231255.1. Classification (NCBI taxonomy): domain Eukaryota; kingdom Metazoa; phylum Chordata; class Aves; order Charadriiformes; family Charadriidae; genus Vanellus; species Vanellus vanellus. The sequence goes on from NW_028126725.1 coordinate 48,301, forward strand.
TTTAAACTGAAAACCGCCTCCTGACACTCGGCCACAGCAGAAGATATCCGTAACTAGAACTCCACAAACACACAGTAACACAAACTGCAAACCCGCAGCAGCAGCTTCAGAGATATTAAGAGCAGGCACAAGGGAGAAAAATAAAACAGCTTCATCTCGAGCGCACAGGAAAGCCGCAGACAGAGAAGAGGGTCTGCCTGTTTTCTGTCAGGGCTGAGAACGTTTTCTCCTTCCCTTCCGAAACCCCTCTGTTAGGTCTAAATATCTGTTACGGTTTGAGAGACCCGTAACAATTTACTGCCTTTTAGACAATCGTTCTATCACCCGACGACCCCTCCCCACCCGGGAAGGGGCATCGGGAAAAATTTGCAAATTTGCCTTTTCTGCCCGCTTGACGTGGAGTACCTGTAGCGCCCCTGAACTCGCAAACGTTTCTCCCCGCCCCCCCCCAGCCCCACGCCTGCCCTTACCTGAGCAGTCGGCGGAATCAACCCCAACCCAGCAGGATTTTCTTCCCGGGACACACAAGGGGACACTGGGAAAAGAGGAGGCGAGAAATGACCCTGTTTGTCACAGCCAGCCAACGGGCACAAGCCGGGGGACCCCCACCCCACCTCTGCCCTCGGGAGCGGGGCCCAGACAGGCGCCTGGCAGGGATTTAACCCCCCCAGCAAGAGGCCGGGCTCCCCGTTGGCAGAAGAACCAGTTGCCGCCCCGCTGCCCCGAGGCCCCCGCTTATGACAGCCCGGCCTGCGTCCGGCCGCTCTTCAGCCGTGTGGGGAGTGCAGTCCGGCACGGGGGTGCTCCAGCCAACACACGCTCCGGCTAATGCGTGCTCCGGACAGAGGACGGACACCCCACCTCCTCCAGCTCCTGCTTGCCAGGCTCTGGCTAATTGAAGCCCCGGCTCTGCCCTGAAGCTCCAGCTGATTTCAGCTCCTCCTTATGAGCTCCCCCTATTTGCAACAGGCCGGGCTTTTGACCAGGTCGTCAACCAATCAGCATCCTGACTTGAGTGTTAGGCTTTACACGGTACAAATATCCGTACGTTTCTATGATTAACTACTTCATGACTGCGCTAAGCAATGTCCAAAGAAGCGCAGGATTCAAAGAGAAAAGGGCGTGCCGGGTCTGCAAAGCACCTTCCCACCCCCGCCCACCCCCCCCTACGAGACCCCCGCAGACACCGAGTTCAGCCTGCTGCACGCCGGCCTCCTGAGCTCGGGTTCCCACCCGAGTGGGGACCGGACCCCCACCTCCGGGGAGGGTCCGCGCACCTCGCCCATCCCGTGCTTTTCCCCGCAGCCCTCAACGCCCTCCCGCCCCTCTCTGCCTCCCCCCCTCCCGGCCCCTGCAAAACCAGCCAAACTGGAATCCGCTCTTGGCCCCTAAACCGGCTCATTTAGTGCCCCTTTCTGAGCCCATAACCTCAGCTGCTGGGCCCGTTCTCAAGCCCCAAAAACGCAGGACTGGACCCCCGCTCCTCAGCCCAAACCCACACAACTCTCTCTGTTTCTGAGCCCAAAACCAGCCCCAGGAGCCTGCTTTCCAGCCCCCGGGGCAGAAGACCTGCTCTCCGTTTTGGGCCCCAAACCAGCTCACCCTCTCTGCTTCCTCACCCCCTCGGCAGCCCCCGCGAGCCATGCTGAGGGCCGGGCCGAGCGCAGCCACCCCACAGCTCGCCACCCCACAGCTCGCCACCCCACAGCTCGCCACCCCACAGCTCGCCACCCCACAGCTCGCCACCCCACAGCTCGCCACCCCACAGCTCGCCACCCCACAGCTCGCCACCCCACAGCTCGCCACCCCACAGCTCGCCACCCCACAGCTCGCCACCCCACAGCTCGCCACCCCACAGCTCGCCACCCCACAGCTCGCCACCCCACAGCTCGCCACCCCACAGCTCGCCACCCCACAGCTCGCCACCCCACAGCTCGCCACCCCACAGCTCGCCACCCCACAGCTCGCCACCCCACAGCTCGCCACCCCACAGCTCGCCACCCCACAGCTCGCCACCCCACAGCTCGCCACCCCACAGCTCGCCACCCCACAGCTCGCCACCCCACAGCTCGCCACCCCACAGCTCGCCACCCCCAGGGCCCGCAGACACTTTTGGGGAGCTCTGGGCAAGTGCGGAGGGCCCGACCCCTGCTGCGGGAAAGCGCCAGCACGGCTCGGGCGCCGCTTCGCTATCGCCCGTTCGGCCTTTATTTCTCCGGCACCACCAGCCCCGCACCCCGAACCCCCCAGGCCGAAGGCACCCCGCGGGGAGCCGGGCCCAGCCACCCCCGCTCCGAGCCTACAGTGCCCCCCCTCAGGCCCCCCGTTCCCCCAGCCTCCCTCAAGGCCCCCGCCCAGCGCCCCGCCCCATCATCCCTCCGGGTCCTCTACAGCTCCCCCGCCATGTTCCCTCGGGACCCCCTCAGGCCTTCCCGCATCGTTGCCCACCGCCCCCCGCTCACCTTGACGCGCTCTCAGCTGCCTCGCGACAGGCCCGCGGGCCGGGCCCGCTACAGCACCTGCCCGCCGGGCTGCGCTTTCCCCCCAGGACGCCCCGCTCCGATTCCGAACTGGGCGCCATTTTCCGCACGACCCCTGGGCTTCCGGAGCGTCCCGGCCCGCCCACGCCGCGCGCCCATTGGCCGCCGCTCGCACCCCTCCTTGAGAGCCCCTGCTCCATTGGCTCGGTGCTGCCGTCAATCCCCACCGCGCCCCACCCAGGCGAGGCGATCCGACCAATCGAAGCGCGACTCCCGCGCTGTGATTGGCCCGCCCTCCCGCCTATCCGCTCGGGAGCGGTTGCCACGGTGAAGAGGCAGCGGCAGCTGCGCGGGGCCGTTGCCGGGGCGACGGGCAGGTGCGGTCGCGCCTGCGCGGCGCGGAGTGTGTGTGGGGGGGAGGTGGGGGGGGGGCGGATTTACCAAACCCCGGCCTTTTCTTCTTCAAAACTGGATGGATTTGCGTGCGACGGCACAAAATAAACCCGTTGCGCCTTCGTCCCCTCTTGCCTTCCGTCAGCTCTCGGGTAACGCCCGGGGGCTACCCGGAGCCGGTTCGCCTCCAGCGGGCCGGCAGCCTGCCGCAGGCAGCGGTTTGAAGCCCCCGCCCCGCCACCGCCGGGCGGCCAGCGGGCGGGAGACACCCCCGCGCGCGCCGAACGAGCCCGCTGGGCTCCCCGGTGGTCCTGGCCCTCCCCCGCCGCCGGGGATGGCGCCCGGCAACGGCCCGTGCGGGGCGGGACGGAGGCGGGCGGGGAGGCGGGGCCGAGGAGGGCGGCAGGCGGGGCCCGGGCGGGGCCCAGGCATGCGGGGAGGCGCGGCCAAGACGGGCGGGGCGGCGGGGCCGAGGTGAGGGGGAGGCAGAGCCGCCGCAGGGGAGGCGGGGCCCGGGCGGGCGGGAGGCGCGGCAGAGGCGGAGAAGGAGGCAGAGCGCTGTACTGCGCGTACCTACGAGAGCACTGGACTGCGCCTGCGCGGCTTCCCCGCTGCAGTACCGTCGCTCGGTCGCACGGTGGCGGCAGCGAGCGCGCAACATCGCGCTGTACTGCGCGCTCGCGCCTCCCGGGCCGCAGGACAAGCTTTCGGTCGCCATTCGGCAGCAGCGAGCGCAGTAACAAGCAGGCTGTACGCGCATGCGCCGATCTCCCGCCACAGTAGCGGCACGTTGGCGGGCGGCAGCAGCGAGCGTACAGACCCGCGCTGTACTGCGCATGCGCGTCTCCCCGGCTGCAGGACCAGCTTTTGGTCGCCTGGTGGCAGCAGCCAGCGCAGTCAGAGGCGCAACGTAGTGCGCATGCGCGGCTCCCCGCCTGCAGCACCGGACTTTAGTCGCCAGGCGGCAGCAGCCAGCGCAAAATCGCGCGCGCTCTACTGCGCACGCGCACCTCCCCGCTGCAGGGGCGGGGTCGGCGGGGAGGCGGGGCCTCGGCGCACAGGAGGCGGGGTCTCGGAGGGGAGGGGTGGAGCCGGGG
>NW_028126724.1:0-94000 GCF_965231255.1 Vanellus vanellus
GGAGGTAAAAGGAAGACCTTGGGAACCAAATGGGAGTAGCGAGAGCAGCTAGGATGTCCACTGAGGACAGGAAGAAAGAAGGGCTCTTTGGCTCTGCTTTTCCATTCCTGTCCTTTCTGTCCTGCATTCACCAAGATTTTGGCTGGGGAGCTGGCACCTGCTTGGACAAAAGAAAAGTGAGAAGCAGGAGGAGAAAGTTGCCATGTGGCTTAATGTGCAATGACAATGTGACATCTAAATGCACTGATATTGGCAGCTGTAATGTGCTGTTTGTTTCATCTGGCGGCTGTTCATTTGGAGATCTGACTTGGACTGTGTCAGGACAGTTCACGGCTTTGCAATTACTTTCTTCCAGCAGCCCGTGCTGAGTTAGGTGTACTGAAAATGTGTGTAGGGGAAGATAATTTGCTTACGATTCTTGGCCCAAGTTAAGTCTTACCCATCAAGCAAATAAGGACACAAAAATGTTTCTCGTTGGCTATTGAACCAGAGCCAAGCCTCGCCGCCACTCCCAGGAATGGCTGTAGCTGTGTACTTGCAAGCTTAGACTATTAATTTTCAAGACCGTTAATTTAATAAGCATCAGAGAAATTATCCTGTGGGACGCTGCCAGGTAGCAGGGGCGCTTCAGAAGTCAGGCAGGCAGCCGTAGCCACGCACACGTGCATTCTCTTCATCACAGCCCAGTGTACATGTGTCTTATTATCTCTGTCAGGACGCTGGCTGCTGCACCACCTGATGTAGGTTGTGTGCACTCATTGAAAGATTGAGTCACCATTTCAGTGCAAAACTTATGGCAGGTGTGTATCTGCATGGGCTTTTTGCTTGAAGTGATGGAACACGATAATCCCTGCAGACCAGACAAGTCAGATGGCAGAAATTACAAAGCTGCCTGTTGACTTTTTGTGTGTGTGTGTGTGTGTGTGTGCTGGAACATGTTGAAAATGAAACTGGAATCCAAGGAATTGCGTTAAAATGCCGTGAAGTGGCAGCAACACCAACCATGCTGACAGAGCCAGGAAAGAATTACAAATATAAGGTTCATCTCCTGGCTAAGAGTGCTTTATTTGCTGCCAGTTCCAGTCAAGAGAACATGCAAAGGTTCAGAAAATAAATACAGATGTGGTAAAAGCAGCCAGCAAAAAAATTTAAGTGGAGCGTCTGGAATAGAGTACTTGGGTTTGCAGAAATGTGCACTGCAGCGGTGTTCAAAATAGTTTTAAAAGCAGTTTCAGCCTAAATGAAGATAGAAAGCCCCATTTAACTGTGGGACTAATATGGAGTTACGGACTTTCCAAGCATTTGTTCTACTTAAGCTTGACCAGGTTAATTGGCTGAATTTTTATCACCCGATGACATCTTATTTGTAAAATGGGTCTCCGTGTCATTTGGTGTCGCAGCCGTGGTCCCATCACACAAGATCACACGGAGCATCCTGCAGCAGTCTCAGCAGACGGAGCAGACAGGCAGCAAACGAGGGAAACACAACCGCTTCTGTTTCTCATTGTGGTTCAGGGCGGTTACGTTGGGCTGGAGTTGTTGGGAAGCTGCGCCATCAGGGTTGCATTTTGAGCACTCAATTTCATCTTTAACAAACCTTTCTTTACTTAGGAGTTTCCCCGAGTCGACGGGGCCTGCCCCCGTTCCTCAGTGTTTGCGGTTTGTAGATGGTTTTGCCTGTTGACAGGAATTTTCTCATGCAGCTCATTTCTAACTCCTATAAGAGGTGGAATCACTCCAGAGTCAAAATGTTGTTGCAAGTGGCGGTGAGACACAGAACTGAGGTCATGCAGTTGGGATGCAGGAAGGCATCCCGACTTTAGGGAAGTGCATACACAAGCTCAGAGCAGCAAAGTAATCTCATAAAATTTCCTGGGGCTTTGACAGTCTTACTGCTGCTGGATTGTCTGCATCTCTCTTGCTGGCACTTGAATGCAGTCGGATTGAGCACAGAGTGCTGGTTTCAGAGCCTGCTGCAAGTCATGCTGGTGGCAACTGTGCTTTTATTTAATTACCTTCCCACTGCTCTAAAAAAAGTGTCTTACCAAGACAAGGAGCAAGAAAAGTTCCTGGGTTCTGATGAGTAAATTGTGCCTGATGTGTTCAGTCTCCCTACGTGCGTGCATGCTGCGAGGGTTAAGAACGCTGACGCTGGAATAACTGCCTCCGGATCCCACTGTAGGTGAAAGCAGATCCTGGAGACAGACACGGGATCCCTCCAGCGCCTGGCTGGCATCCTTGTTACCTCCTGCTTCCCTGCAGCAGCCCGAGGCAGTGGGTTGGTTGCCTGTTGGTTGTGCTGCGTAAACACAGGGTGCGCGCAAACCCTCTGCGAACGCTTGGTTGGTTGCAGGGCTGCATCCCCCTCTACAGGCAGACGTTTCGGTGAAATAATTTTCTCTCCACCCCTGTTCAAACAGGCGGAAATAGTCTTTCCGATGGGATTAAGAGTGCATGCGTGTATTTTGTTTATGGTTTAAAATATGCAAGTAGCACATGCGTTGCCTTCTAAAGTCTTCTGTCCACGTCTGAATGTTTTAGCAGTTTTGCTGCAAGCGTGGCTCTCTTAGGAATGAGATGGCTTTGGGGAACGGCAATATTAAAAAGTAATCAAAGCTGTGAAAGTATAACCAAATTCTCACAACCCTCTTTGAATGTAAACAATAAGGTATGAATTTAAGATTATTTTGAGAAGACATAATTTACAAAATTGAAATAAACACGAAGACATGCAAGATCCTTGCATCATCATGGTGTTATGGTGTGTCCTAAAAAAATACAATCAGAAATTACTATTTGAATGTAGCAAACGGAATCCTGACTTAAAGAGAAATCTTTGTCTTTGTATTGATCTTCCATACGTAAAAGTGCTCAGACTAAAATGTCCTGAAGACAAACACAACGCGTGGCCCTTGGCAGCCGTACGGTTTGGAAGGAATTGGGAAGCCACAGTCCCAAGTCCTGAGGTGAGGAGCAGCGGCGTGCGTGAAGGCTGCTGTGAGGCAGCAGGAGAGCTGAGATGGGAGGCGACATGTCCCAGAAGCTGGGGCGGCAGCAGGGTGACCCGTAAGCACTGGCTGCGCACCAGTGTGACTGGAGATACAGGGCCAAGGGGGCTGGTCGGGAGTGGTCGAGTCTGGTCTTGCTCCTCCCAGAAACCCATGACGGTGTTCAAATCAGCAGGCTGGAAACTTGGACGTGAGTAACTGTGACCGCACTTGATTCTTACAAACTGATTTTTTCTATGTGTTTAAAGGATGTTCTAACGGACATCTTTGGGTTCATGATTTTTATGGGTCAGTTCAAGGCTTTTAGGTGCAGGAAAAACATTAACAGAAGCAGTAACAATTTGGGATTCGGGATCATTTGGGATCAGAAGTTGCATCTAAACATGATGCACGATTTCCTGAGCTTGGATGTTTAAATACTTTGCTATAGCAAATCCCGAGTTTAGTTCTAAATTAGACGATGCGGTGGGAGTTAGGGCCTGCTGCCACTGGAGGGCTGCCTCACCACGGGGAGCCAGGGTGGGCTACATTCTCCCCTCAGCCTTGGGGGGGTGGGGTACTTCTTTGTCATCATTATCCTGTTGCCAGTAAGAAGAAAAACGAGTTTGCTGGTGTTAAATGACGAGGGCTTTATATGCAGGTAAGTCATTACTTTGTTGCCACAGTAATCCTACGCTTTTTTAAATTTTTGATATTTTGACATCATTATCACATTTCCAGCAATAATGTTTCTAAAAACAGTTCTGCACAAAATATTTGTAGTTCTGGTGCTATCTAAGATTAATAACGTGGACACCGCTATACTGGCAAGAGGGTTGTTCCTTGTAAACCTTTTCTGCAGTTTTCCTGCCAGCCCTTAACAATACGCCTCGGAAGCCCGAGCACAAATAATGTTGGGGGGAGGGTTGCGTACGAATTGAACTACAAGAGAAGTGTCTGTCTTACAGTCGTGTTCAGCCCTAGTGCCACTTGATTTCCAGCTATGGGGTTGACAGCAGAGCTCCTCCCACACCGCAGGGAATCCCACTGCATTTGCTGTAACCTTATTTCCCTGCTGAACACGCACGTCTCCCTTTGGTGCCTGGAAGGCAACGGCTGTCAGTGTGGTCCGGATGCGTGTGAGTTATTCACAGGCTGCACCCTTGGGTGCTAGCACTTTCCCATCAAGAGGAGAAAAGTATCAACTGGCACACAGCACCCCCAGGCAGCTTGGTTTCACAGTCAGTACTACTTTGTGGAAAATCTTCCCCCCACTCCCCCTCAAGTTTTAGTGTTATCCAGGACATCCATAGAAAAACGTGTTTGTTTCCAGAGAGGGAACCTGCACCTCTTGGTTCCAGCCCTCCTAGCCAGGTCAAGAGCCACAACGGTGTCAACATCCTTGCCGGGGGGCAAGGGCAGGAGCAGGGTGGTATGGTTTGCAGCCGTAACGCAGGATTTTCTCTGCTGACAAAGGCTTCCGGTTGGGAATTATACTCTGCAGAAACCAAAAAAGACTCATTGTTTTAACCTTTCCCCACAATAGCATGCTCCAGTCATGCTAGAAACAAGGTGCTTTGAAGTACAAATGTTTTATTGCAATGTTTCATTATTTACAGTACCGTCCACTTTGTCCCTGGGTGCTACCAAAGTGCAAAGCCATTTGAAACAGAAAAGCTAAATGATAGTAACTCAACAGCGAAACGTGATTGTACCTTATGGTCGTACTGCCCTGCCTCTTCCCTGCTACTGCGTGCAGAGAAGTTTGCTGCTCTCCCTCGTCACTTGGAACAAACTTTGGTCACAAAGGATTGTCAGTTGTCGGTCTGTTCGTGGTGATGCAGGAACAGCAATGTGCAGTCTTTCCAGCTGGACGTTACTTGGAATACAGGGCTTCTGAATGCGTAACAACAGAACTTTGTACACAACACTGTCAAGTTCATATTTCAATTTTTCGTGTAAGTACTGGTTTATTTCCAATTCTTTTTGTTGCTGATTCTCTTTGGCTTATAGAAGCTTTAAGTCATCTGTTTTGAGGCTTAACTATCTTAAAAGAGCCTGTACCTCTAGAATTACCACTGAGTTGCTACTGGCTACTGAAAATGGACATGTCATCTCCTAGAACTGCATTTAAAGGTCTTTACAGAATACTGCAACTTTTACCGTACGTTTCCATTTTGTATAAAAATGGTGACTCGGACACCTCTGAAGCTGACATTTTCACACACTGCCATCTTAAAGTAGGACAAATTACACTCGTTACTTCAGGAATGACCTCTCAACAGAAACTTGCCTTTGGGGGGGTAGTTACTACAAATTTTATTTGAAGACTTGAGAATCCCAGTATTCTAGTGGGTAAGCTCAGGTCAAGAATCTTTTCAGCTTTCTAACGAGTATATTAGCTTGAGAAAGTACATTGAAAGACAGGTTTCAGACCAAGTACCTGCTATTTCCACTGCTGCCAGCAGTCCCTTCGGACATGGGCAGTGAACTTCTCTGCTCCACTTCTCTTAGTGTGCAACAGGGATGTCGTTACCTTCTAAAACTTGAGACGCTTTGTGTTACAAAGCTCTTACACAATTAGGAAACGTTTAAGACTACATTCCCGAAAATAAGTTACATTAAATGGCACTCGAGTCCTTCAGAAAATGCGTAGCAGGGCTGTTGGGTAAGGCTCAGCAGTACTAACTGCTGCTCTCTCTCCTCACCCCATGCCTGGTTTACAGTTCAATAATGAGTCCCTGTACCAGTTGCCTCAAATGATTCTGAAATTACAGCTTCTCAAAAATGGGATGATTGCAGCTCTTGGCAGGTTTTCTCCTGTGAGTTATACTTTTATTCCATGTTTTCACAGACTTTTCCGTATCACTACTGATAGAAAGCCACCAAAAGCTTTACAGTTGCAGGAGGTAACATCTTCACAAAGAAAATGTATTGTTTGCATTTCTTAACCTACCATACAAAACACGGTGTTTAAAAGCTCCGCAGTGCCTCCCTTCCTATCGTTCCTCTGGAATTTGGAGGAGGCAGCAGAGCTCACATGCAGTCAACAACATTGCTGGATCCTTGGCCCACGTCCCGGATCTGGCTGCTGAGACAAGAGCACACAGCCACGCCTGCCCCTGCCCTGCAGTGTGACACAGGGCCGACGAGTTCCCACCTAAAGCAGATGGCAGAGGAAAAAAAAAAGAAAAATAAGTTCCTGTTCTTTCTGAGCAAGCGGAAAGTATTTCTTTTCTGTGTCTGAAATTCTATTATACAGCCTAGTTATATAGTCTGTGCAAAATATACCTTGCTAGTTTATGCTCATTATTTGTCTGGTAAATTTAGTGCAAAATCGGGTTGAAACAACCAGAAGAATGTAGATTCTTATTGAGCGAAGGGAAGAGAACAAAGGACGGAAAGAAGGAGGAGGAGGTAGTGCTCTGATATTTACAAGAAGAACCTAATGGCATAAGCAGCACTCCTGCATCGCTAGTCATGGATGTAATATGTTGATCTCACAAAATTGATGTGAGACAGAGTCAATTAAAATTTGGAGTATTTATTAGCAAGCGGCAGCAAGCAAAACAGCGCTGGGCGGCCCGGGAGTCGCACTCCACTGACGGCGCGCACTCAATGCAGCGGCCTTCTCAAATATATATGGTACTTTTTACATAATCATAAGATCTCTTAATACGGCTATACATATGCATAACCTATCCCCGCTTCGTATTAAAATTAGCTTTAAGAAGTCATTTTCATAAACTCCTCCTAACTGCGCTTGCGCAATGCTTTGTGGTGGTGGTCGCTGAGGGTCTTGAGGATGAAGGCTGCAAATTCTTCTTCATCACTTCAAGTAACCTTTTGTCCCTGCGCAGACTCAGTTTTTCTTTTTGGTCTCTGTCCAGACTGCAGGGTTGGTTTCAGCCGCCTTTCAAGGCCTTCTTTTATTTGTTATCAGGAGCTGTCCTTGGCAATGCCTCAAGACTTCTTGCTTCGTCCATTTTTTTTATCAGGCCTGTTTTTTAGGTTATGAATTACTACTAGTTAATTAGTACTATATCTTTGACTCAGTCCCCCCCCTTTTTCTAAAGAGTTAGTAAATTCTATAAGGATTCTTCATCTAACATTTTCTCAAAGTATTTATCTAAGTGCTATAGGTATCTCTAAAACTCTGGCAGTACTAAACGAACACCTTTAAAATTACACAAATTAATATCTTAAACACTAGTATTGCCAGTGGTCTTGGGGTGAAGGTTTCTTTCTTTCAAGTCTTTTCACAATTTATTATACTTTGTCTACATAACTTGACCCTGCAGCTTAGTCTTGCCTGCACAATCATGCATATCTTGTTTACACAGTAAAATGTTGGCCATCTTGCCACCTCTTGTTAAGCAGTTGCCTTCTTGTGGAAATGTAAGTTTTCAGGTTTGGTGAACAAACGATGCTGAGTTTATCACAATTCCCCCCTTTATTTTTTTTACTATTTTGTTCATCAAACTGCTTAAGCTTTTGTTGACTTAAAATAAAGGTTTCTTTTGGTTTTGGTATTTTTTTAGGGGTTCATACTTGGCTCTTATAAGCATTAAATGAGCTGCTTTTAATTTGCTTTTTACAATTGCAACTATTTTGTTGCTTTATTGTCATTACTAACACTTTTATTGTACACAGGCTTATTTGCAGATTTGAGAAAGGTGGAGTGCTCTTGCCTTTGCTATAGGTATTTCGATATCTCTGGCAATTTATATATATATATTTTATTTATTTATTTATTTATTTATTTATTTATTTATTTTCTTTTGTTTCCTGGGAGAGTGTGTAGACTTCGGGAAAGTTTTAAGGTTGCTTGGGTTGGGAGTTGTAAGTCAAAGGGCATTATGTGTCATTTCTGGAGGTGGTTTATTAATCTCAATCCCCACAGCAGTACGCCTCTGCCTCTTCCTCTGCCTACTCTGTTGCTTAGAGCAGCGAGGGGTACCATCTTCTCGGCAGCAGTCGTATTTTTCAGGGGAACCTCCTTCATATTTAGCTCACCTTGACTTACATGCTTGTCAGTTTTTATTTTTTTACCTCCTAAGCTCTACACCCTATCTTAGACACTGTCTGTCCGCAAGTCACCTGCACAATTTTGGCCTCCGTTAAACAAGGTTCATTTGCATGGAGACAACACTTCTCAGGGTTCATGCTTTTGGCAAAGATATTTTACCACTTCTTAGATTCTTTTATGATTTTCCCGGTTGCAACTCTTGTGCGTAATGTCTGTAGTTATAACATTCATGGCAAATACTACTAAGAGGATACCCATAGAGGCAGTGGACCCACCACTTTTCTTTACAAAGTTTACACTTAGACAAAGGGATAACAAATACAGTTAGGATTTCTACAAAAGACAGTTTCATTCATTTGTCTTTCTTCGGAAGGTAACCTTTAGGTTGTCCGGGCTTCCTGTTGCCTCTTAATGGGAACTTCGAACGGGTCCTTTGATTCGGCTTGCGTGAGTCCACTCTTTTTCAGCAGTCCGAACAACAGAATCTGTAGTGAGTAAAACAAGAAAAGGTACCTCCCAACAGGGAGTCAGGGATGATTCTTTCCAGACTTTGATCAATACTTTATTTAATTGTAATATTTAAAGGCGGTCTCTGCACTCTTAGTCTTTTCTTTATTAACTTTTGCCTTCTTTTCATGCACAGGAGAAAGAGTCTGTCTCTCACCTTGAAACACGCTCCACACTGCAACCAGCTCTCTCACCTGTGCACTACCTTCTCCTGTAATGATTTGCTTCTTGGTTTTTACTTGAAGGGCCACAGCCCGGTACTTCTAAACTTTCTCTTCTCGCTTCGATGAAGCATCAGTAAACTATGCATTTAAAACTTGCTCTGAGAATGGGGGAGCGACTTTGATCACAAGGGAAAGTTGGGGGCATCTCCCTATCCAAGTTCGCCTCATCTTGGATAGGCAGTATTTTAGCAGTTCTTTTTGTCACAAAAAATCGCAATAGTGTTTTATTTGAGCATACTATTTTTTTTTTTTTTTTTTTTTTTTTATGGAGGCGCGCTGAGCCACCCCGTCAGGGGTGGGGTCTTTGTAAATTTTAACTTTTTCTTGTATGTGAATGGTTTCAAGTTCTTGGGCCAGTACATGATGAGCTGGTGTGGGGGAGTGTTTACATCCTTGAGGCAGTCGAGTAAACGTATACTGCTGCCCCCCCCCCCCCCCCCCCCCCCCCCCCCCCGTGAAAGCAAAGCATTCCTGTTTCACAGGTTGCAGCGGAACCATAAAAAAATGTCTTTGACATCAATTGTTGCTATCACCGGGTGAGATTGTTTCTGAATGGTGGCGATTAACTCAGCGATGTTTGGCACGGCAGCCGTTAATGGGCCCGTATTGTTATTGAAGCGCCGGTAGTCTACAGCCAATCTCCATTTCTTATTAGGTTTTCTCACGGGCTATATGGGAGAGTTGAAGGGGGACTGTGTCGGGACTACGACTCTCTGCTTCTTCAGATCTTCTAACACGGGGGTGATGCCCTCCCTCGCTCCCAGGGGTAACGGGTAGGGTTTCACATTAGTCAAGCGGGAAGGGGGGGGGGAGGCGCCGCTTGTAGCAGGCGCACTGACACACTGAAATTCTCGGTTAGCCTTCTAACCTGAGGAATGCTGAAAGACTGTAAGTTTCCTTGGGTGTCCCGCCACTGTCTTCCCTTCAAAATATTTATTTTTAGGAGATTTATTTGGAAGGGCTTTATAACCGCCATGGTGTCTACCGGACTTTCCTCTCCTGGTAGCCACAAGATTACCGGAGTCATGGGCACAGATTGGGTTTTCCCCAAAGCATTTAGTACTATTAGGTGTTTAGAAGGGGCCGAGATGCCGACTGTTCTACCTCACTCCGATTAATTGCTGTAGTTTGGGCCCCTGTATCAATTAAAAAAGTCACGGGCTTTTTCCTTGGCCCTACTGCAACTGTAATTAGTAAGTCTCCTTTATTATTGCAGATGAGTTGTCTAATAAACATTTACCCTCTGCCTCCCCTCTCACCTTGGGGGGGCGGAGGATTTAGCTTTCTGCCACCTTTTTGTTTCTTTTGAACCTTTCTTCTATGTCCACGGGTGGCGCCGAAGGTGGGTTCAGTGTGAGCGGGGGTCTTTGTTCAGACCACCTCCGCACTAGGAACTCTAGCTTTTTGGTGGGGAGCCCCATCCATTAAGTCTTGGGGCACCTCCTTTTGTAGTTCTATTTGCCACAATTCTTGCTGGAACAGAGGTCTCTCTCTCTCTCTTTTTTTTTTTTTTTTTTATTTTTTAAGATCAGGGCTTTTCCCAGAGAAAAAAAAAACTAAACAATGATTTATTCGCCTGCTCCTCCGTCCGCACTGCTCTAGTTTCTGCTTTTTGGTAAGTCGACTTACTGGCCTGTATTTCTTTCTGTAATTTATTAATTCTTGAGTCACTTCCCCCTCTTCAATGGGTTCAGCCCCCCCACCCCCCGACTAATATGCGGCTCTCTGGGTTAGAGACCATGGGGCTCGGAGGTCGCCCGTTGTGAGGAAAACGCCAGGGCCCTAATATCCCTCTGCTCCCTTTTTGATAAAATGATTCCGTTCTCTCCCGACAGGGATATACTCCACACGTATTCGGTTTCGGATTTCTTTGCCATCCTAGCAAAATCTTTCCGTAGTTTGGCTAATTCAGTGGCGGTAAAGGGGATTCTGTTTTTATCAGTGGATACATGTGGGGGTGTTATCTGTGGCGTCTTTTAGTTGGGTTTTTGTTTTGTGGTGTTTTTATCTTCCTGACGATAAATTGGGCGCACCCCTTTTCCCTTTGGCATTACTTTTGTCTCAGCGAGGGTGTCTGACTCCTTTAGGAGCTGAACTCAGCTTCTCTTTCAATATTAAGTTTTTTGCTCTTTTCTTCCTTTAGCACCCGCTTGGTTTCTAGGAACTGTTCCTGCAGCGGCGCCAGTGCCGCTTGTATTGAGGCAACTATCGCCTCTTCTTGGCAGGGCGCCTGCCTCTTGTCCTCCACCGCAGCCGCCAGGCACGCTCCCAGCACAGCACAAACAGTAGCTTTCCCTTTTCTCTTTCTAGCTTTAGCTTCTTTGTGCAACACCACTATTCGGTTTATGACACCTTGCAGTTGGAACCAATGGTTCCGTGCTCAATCTCGTCCCGAGAGTGAGGGGCGAGAACAATACCTCTCTCAACAACTCGTTTAATCCTTGCTCTTGCCAGTTTTCTAACTTTATCAATTTCTTTCTAATGTCTGTCCATGACTTTACCACAAACTGAGTTTTCAACAGAACTTGTCTCACAGGGGTGGTGGGATCTAGCCTTGAATAGAGTTGCAGATTCTGTCGCAATCTGTCTAGCCATTTAGTGGGGGGGTTCATCTTTCCCTTGATGTTCACTAAAAGCTTTATTTATATTCTGTCTCTGAGGAACAGATTCTTTAATTTCTTGAACAACTCTGGTGCGCAGATCCACCATATGAGTTTTATGTTCAGTGTCTTGATTAGTCCAGTTTGGCTGCTGTAGTAGCCATTTAATGTCTGCGCCTGGACTATGTCGATGTTCCCTCTCCTCCATTATGAAAATCCTTTTCACTTAGGGTGAACACACAAACTCTGCACCGCACTCACTCAAACACTCACTCAGTCATATAAAAGGGCCCATTACACTTCTCACTCACACCACAAGATTTTCCAATTAAAACAATAGCCAGTTACGTGTAACTTAAATCTTAAACCATTTGCCATTTACCACTAATCTGCACCAAGATAGTCAGACTGATCACAAATCTAAATTGGCCAATATAAGCCTTTTCTTATTTGTTTCTTTCTCTCCATATTTCCATACAATAGTGGATCAATTTTACTTTGTTCTTACCCCGCCTAGAGGGGTAATCATCCCAATACTTGATCATTAAACTTAACGGACTGTCTGGTGGTATTTGGGGGGGGTTTCACATGAGGTCCCAATCCACCCATGGAATCAGAGGGCTTGCTCTTCCTCTGTCCCATCTTCCGGAGTGCCTTCTTACACACACACACACGCTCCCCCTATTCGTGGCCCAGTCCCTCGCGGGAGATGGGAACCGCACTACTAAGGGGTCCGCACTCACTTCGTCCGGTGGGCTACTAAGTCCGG
The DNA here is from genome assembly GCF_965231255.1 of Vanellus vanellus. Lineage (NCBI taxonomy): Eukaryota > Metazoa > Chordata > Aves > Charadriiformes > Charadriidae > Vanellus > Vanellus vanellus. The sequence continues at coordinate 12,117 of NW_028126724.1, forward strand.
TGGACGTCTCACATTATCACACTCCGGGATACCCAACCCCAACCGAACGGATAACTGGCCTATACTCACGCGTTCCTGCGTCTTCGTTCGGGGCTTCGTGCACAAAGATTACAGGGTTTGCCGGCTTTCTTTTGCTTGTTGCCGAATTTAGGGTTCGTCGGTAGAGGATGTGATGCGATAGCACCCAGCCAGGGCCGCTGAATTTCAGCGGGGCGCCTCCCTGTATGGGGCTTCTCACCAGATTGCCTCTATCCGAGTCACGGCACCAAAATTGTTATATGTTGATCTCACAAAATTGACGTGAGACAGAGTCAATTAAAATTTGGAGTATTTATTAGCAAGCGGCAGCAAGCAAAACAGCGCTGGGCGGCCCGGGAGTCTCACTCCACTGACGGCGCGCACTCAATGCAGCGGCCTTCTCAAATATATATGGTACTTTTTACATAATCATAAGATCTCTTAATACGGCTATACATATGCATAACCTATCCCCGCTTCGTATTAAAATTAGCTTTAAGAAGTCATTTTCATAAACTCCTCCTAACTGCGCTTGCGCAATGCTTTGTGGTGGTGGTCGCTGAGGGTCTTGAGGATGAAGGCTGCAAATTCTTCTTCATCACTTCAAGTAACCTTTTGTCCCTGCGCAGACTCAGTTTTTCTTTTTGGTCTCTGTCCAGACTGCAGGGTTGGTTTCAGCCGCCTTTCAAGGCCTTCTTTTATTTGTTATCAGGAGCTGTCCTTGGCAATGCCTCAAGACTTCTTGCTTCGTCCATTTTTTTTATCAGGCCTGTTTTTTAGGTTATGAATTACTACTAGTTAATTAGTACTATATCTTTGACTCAGTTCCCCCCCCTTTTTCTAAAGAGTTAGTAAATTCTATAAGGATTCTTCATCTAACATTTTCTCAAAGTATTTATCTAAGTGCTATAGGTATCTCTAAAACTCTGGCAGTACTAAACGAACACCTTTAAAATTACACAAATTAATATCTTAAACACTAGTATTGCCAGTGGTCTTGGGGTGAAGGTTTCTTTCTTTCAAGTCTTTTCACAATTTATTATACTTTGTCTACATAACTTGACCCTGCAGCTTAGTCTTGCCTGCACAATCATGCATATCTTGTTTACACAGTAAAATGTTGGCCATCTTGCCACCTCTTGTTAAGCAGTTGCCTTCTTGTGGAAATGTAAGTTTTTAGGTTTGGTGAACAAACGATACTGAGTTTATCACAATGGATATTACTCAATTATTACCAGGAAACAATAGATAGACTCCTGCTGCGCACTACTTCTATTATGTTGCGTTTTCATATAGGCAGTTCAGTTTGATCTGAGTATTATCCTAAATATCCTCATCTTTTGCACAGCTCAGTAGGATTTTGATGACCAGAGGTGCTAAGACCTACCAGCTGCATTTTGTTCAAAATCCTGTGTTCTGCCTTGTAAAAGCAGATGGGAAAAGCAGTTCAGTTCCTCAGATGGCCTCAACTTGGGAGGAAACAGTCACTTACCACAAGGGCTACGGAACCAACTCCTCCCCTGGGAGCGTTCATTGGGGCGACTGCACTCCATCGATCAGAATCAATGTCATATCTTTCCACATCGCTGAAGCAAGTGTTGTCATCTAAACCTCCTATTGCGTAAATGGGGCCACCAAGGGAGGCAAGAGCAATTCCTCTCCTAACAAAACCACAGGATCAACACCTCAGTGCAAGTCCTTAAGGAAAAGGAATGGGAAAGACACATCAAGTGCAATGTTACCTGACTGGTACCTGTTTCAAACTATGGGGGAAAAAGTAATGAAAATGTTAAAAGTGAAGTTTATAATAAATAATGACCAGTAACTGCGGCTGGCCCTCTGTACACCTGCATCAGTCTTGCAGCTTTATCCTGAAAGTCTTTCGTATGTTTGCATCCTCCCGTGAGAGGGGCTCTAGAGTTTTATCTTGACTTCACCTCAGCTTTCCCAGGCACCTCTACGTTATTGTGTGATCCATGAACAGGACTGTTGCAGCTAGAATATTTCTAGACTGCAAAAAGACAAAGCTCCTGTTTAAAGAATAAAGGCAGGGGGACGCGGAATACTGTTTTGACTGAATGTCACCCAAGACCCAAGTCTTCTAATTACACGCTTAGATATATGAGGTTAGCTTAGCTATGTGATTTCTTGGTACTGAATTTTACGCCTCCTATTTTGTTTTATTGAAGAACCACATTTTGTTTTATGGAGAACCAAAACCTGCTGGTTTTAACTTTGCTGGTATAGCTGCTGCTACAATCTGGGAATGATTTTTTTGGGGGGTGATATTAATACATATTAAAAGCAAGCCTGCGCTGGATATTAGATGAGTGAACTCTAGAAAGATTTAGTTACAATTTCTTCCATTCTCTTCTTTTTTATTAAGTCTGTGTTAAAATAGTTGTCAGATTTTTTTCTACTGAATCTACAATTATGAGAATACAGTCAGTATTACAAAATGCAAAGTATGGTCTAGACTCATTAGAAGCATTAAGTTTCTGCTTTAAGTACCAAGACAGGTGATTCACCATTTCACTGAGAACATTCTTGCCTCATTACACAGAGGGCAGGTGCGAAGATACCAAGGCAGGAGCAAGGGATGCACAGTCTTTCTACAGAACGCACACTGGGGAGATACCCTGACCTTATCTTGCATTGCCTCACCAGGTAACATAGATGGCATCAATGGTGGCAGTTTTTTCTCAACTAAGTATTCGGACACCATGTCCATGAATGGGAGGAATGGAGCGTAGCCAAGGCACAGCAGCCCTTCCATTTACCAAGGTACTGAGTAAGAAATGTCACAGAAATCTAGGGCTGATGTTTGCAGAGAATATGCCCTGTGGTGGTGGCAGTAGGGAGGAGTAAGAAGCTCCTTCTGGGAGTCTGGGTCTTTTACTTTGATTATGTCACAGCTACAAATAGCTTGAGGACTTAGCCGTGTTCAGTAGTTCACTCCTGCTTGTACATGATGCTTTTAGAAACAACAAATAACAAAACAGAATGTAGAATTCAAGAGGTTGATTTAAATGACAGCGGAAACAAAAAATTACCCATCTGTGACTCCTTAAAAGAATCCTAAATGTCAAAAGGCAAGAAAAAGCCTCAATCTGACTTTAAGTGTTTTAGTGCGTCTGGTGGCCTTTTGTGGCAAAAACATAGGCAGCATGAAGGTTTCCTGGGCATGAAGAATTTCACTGTGCATGTTCACTGGCAGTCATCTTGCTCATTCTTAAAAAGCGCAAAAAACCCACAGAAGTCTATCAGTTTCAAGTTCTTTATCGGGCATAGCAGAAATGCCCTAGATACGGGAATGTAAGCACAGCTGGAGTAGAAGAGCTCTCTGCTCCAGAAGCCAGGCCCCCAAGAAAGAAAAGAATAGTGACAAAAGAAAGCCAAAGTGTAAACGTAACCAATGTTACCAGCCAGGGCCTCTCCCTAGAGAGAGAGAGATATTATGCAGTTTTGCACTGAAATAGTATGTTACACACAACGTTGTGTTTCTGAAAATATGTGATGTATGCAAGTATGTGATGCAAATTTGTATTTGCTTTACAGCTAGTAAATAAAGGTGTTTGATAGCATAAAGCCCCAAAATAGGAAAAAAAAAAAAAAAAAAAAAACAACCCAAAACTAAAAATAGCACAGTTTGGAAACCCAAATAAAGACAGGACAGACATGGTGTTTTTCAGCGTCAGCAAGAAATTATTTATCACAGACTAGGACTTAAAATTTGGATCACGTACCTCTTTGTGTTCATTGATGCCTTCATCATCCACTTGTTTGTGAGAGGATCAAATACTTCCATGCTTCCTAAGTGTTCGTTTCCATCATGTCCACCTACTGCGTAGACTTTACCCGAAACACATATGCATCTTTTGATACAGAGATTGCTTGGCAACACTTCAGTTTTCATTTATGCAATATCCCTGCCTATGTGGAGACAACAAGCTCAAATAAAGGTTAAAGTCTTCAAATGTTTTCAATATCAAGATTTTAGTAAGTACAGACTTTATATTTTTATATGCTGTACTCAACCAGAGATCTGTTTCTAACTTGGACTTTTATACAAAGCTTGAGATATGTAGACAAAAAAATCTTCCCATCACTTGAGTACTGCAGGTCAGATCAGTTTTGGACATTTATATCAGTCTCTCCAGATTTACGGGGGCGGGGGGTGGGGGGTGGGGAAATCTCTGTTCTGCTGCAGCAACACAGGAGCTACCGTTTACAAGGAGAAGTTGCATCATGGGTGCTAAGCTGCTCTGGACTGCACGGACCTGGTTTCAGAAGATGGAGACCCAAAAATAAAGGTAGGTCTGTTCTTGGAAGATTTATGGTCTTAGTGACTTGCCTGTATGGAGTTAAGTGTGAAGGGAGCTAGTATGAGTACTAGCAAATTCTGGGTGACTCTGCTGTGTAAGGCTATTTTTTTGTAAACGGGTTAAAAAAAAATTAAATCGCCTATTAAGAGAAGAGGAGGCTATGTACCGTTCATAGAATCATAGAATAGTTGGGGTTGGAAGGGACCTTTAAAAGGTCATCTAGTCCACCCCCCCTGCAATGAGCAGGGACATCTTCAACTAGACCAGGTTGCTCAGAGCCCTGTCCAACCTGACCCTGAGCGTTTCCAGGGATGGGGCATCTACAACCTCTCTGGGCAACCTGTTCCACCACCCTCATTGTAAAAAATGTCTCCTTATATCTGGTCTAAATCTTCCCTCTTTTAGTTTAAAACCATTACCCCTTGGCCTATTGCAACAGCCCCTATTAAAAAGTCTGTCCCCATCTTTCTTACAAGCTCCCTTTAAGTATTAAAAAGCTACAGTAAGGTCTCCCCAGAGCCTCTTGCAGGCTGAACCACCCCAACTCCCAGTTCACAGTAATATCTTTTCAGTAAGCATGCTCTCAGATTGTTTCAGAATCACAAACCCCTTCGTGGGGAAGAAGCCTTACTAAATTGAAGAATATCCAACAGGTAAGCCATTGGAAGACAGATTTATTTATTAAAAGTACCGATTCCACCAAAAGGAGCAAACAAGTGCCTTTAGAATAGCATTACTGACCTCCCACAGAGATCACACCCACGTGCCTTCTCCTGCTGTTCATTTCAGGGCCGAAGAACCAGTTGTTCTTACTGCTAGAGTAACATTCAATGCTGCGAAATGGGTCACCAGATCCACCTCTACCACCGACACAAAACAACACACCTGAAGAAGACAAAACAGGTTTCCAGAAAAATAGCAGGAAGATGGGGGATAAAGTTGTACAGCAGAGTGAACTGAAACTTATGTAGTTCGGGAGAAGTCATATTTCACTTCAGGGGGCACAGTCATTGCCCTGCGTAACTGGGTGCTGGATTTTGCCTTTGCTTGGCATGCTGTTATGGCAATTAACTATCTATGCTGATGCAAAACCAATGCATATTTTAAATATGCTTTTTGTGATTTTTTGCTCAGGGAGATAAACATTGTTAAATATAAAAATGTAAAAATTCGGATTTGCAGTCTAATATTCATCACTCACTTTTGGTGTAGGTTAGCCAAAGAGTTTAAAAGTTAGCTCAACCTTCTCGTGCCAAAAGATAAGTGTCCACTGTTGTCGGTATAGCTGTGAGCATGCTGCCTGGTCACAAGATACTTAACAGTTCTAGCTTTAATACAGATAGAGCCAATCAGGATAAATAAATAATGCTTTAAAGAAAGAAAATGACAGCTAAAGTTCTGCTAGGACAATGCAGCACACTAGCTAATTACCAGAGAGGTACACAACGGCTTTCCCAGTTTTGCATTAAGTCATTAACAACCATTTCTACCAAGCTACCTAACCCTGCACAGACGCACCGCCTTTTCTCCACACCACTCCCTATGGGATAATCAGACACACATTTAATTACCAGCAGTCTGCTTCCTTGGTGTTGTGCGAATGGAGTACTCAAAGTCTGGCACTGCCCTGCTGCTCAGGTGAAGGTGGTAGTTTCTTGCTTCATCCGGCAAATCCCTACATTTTAGATTCTGCTTGACAATCTCTTCCTTTGCCACAACACCCATAAGGAAACAAATGGGCAAGAGAGGCAGCCGTACCTGACAGAAATGAACACAGTTGGAGTAACTGGCTGAACTGACTGAGTCTCACCATTTACAGTGACGCAAGCATAACAGATGGCAGCTTCTGAGCCAGCTGCCAGCCCCACGCTCTTCACTAAAAAGGGAGGCGTTCATACTTTTTTTCCAGAATAACAGCGATATGAACAGTTCTTTTTAGTGACAAACGATTGCTACAAGCCTTTGCATTTAAGCAGCGGTGGAGAACTGCCCCTTGGCCCAGGCTGAGCGGAGGAAGAAGTGCCGCTGCCTGTACTGCAACTGCACCTGCCTGATGTGATGCAGGCAGCATCCGTGACTGTACCAGGATAGCCCGTGTCAGGTTAGTCTGCTGAGGGGGTGAATTTTCAGCTCATTGCTATGCCAGTATAAGAGGGCTTTTGCTAGAATGGCTGATTTTCTTTGGGTGGCAAGTCAAAGAGGAAACACTATCAGCATGAACTAAGTGTCTGTCTATTAAGGAGGTATTGATAGTGCAGTAACACCTTTCTCTAGTGTGGACTTGACAGACTACAGGATTAAAAAAACCCCAACGTTGAGAGCTAATTGTTTCCTTCCCCAAATCCTTCCTGTGGTTCCCTAGCAGAGAGCTGGTGAGCAGGCTGAGGAAAGAAAGGCTCCTTCTGGGTAAGGCTATAGGTGGTCACTGCCCAGAGCAATCCCCAGCGACAGGGCACATCTGAAATAAGGTCAGCCTCTCCAAGGCTGCCTTGAAATGTCTTCCTCCCCACAGTCACTTATTTCAGCAAACCGTTCATTTGTCCTTTTGAGAGAAACAGTGAGGAATATGAAGTACAATCGGGTGCAAAGGTGGGACAGGTGTTAGCAGGGGGGACTGAAGCAAACCAGCATCTGACTTCCTAAGGTTTGGAATCGATGCTGTCAGGCACCTCCCAGTTAGCTCAGCAGCAATTGTGAAGTCCAGTATCTCCAGTGCTTCTCAGAGCAGCAAAAGGGTGCTGTTACATGGCTGACAAATGTCCCTGCCTTGAAGTAAGCAAGTGTTTCTACCAGTTCTTCCTTACCCGCTTGCTTTCAGTCCCACTTCTTCCCTTACTTTGGCCTGTCTTGGTTTTGGCCGATTAAAAGCACAGCCATAGCCCTGCTCATAGACTCATGAGGCAAGTGATGCGGTAAGAGCACAAGGCTGACAAATTCAGAACCTCATGATGACAGCGCAACCCCTAAGGCTGATTATGATGTGGATAATAACTATCGCGAAGCCCAGTCATGTTTTCTGCTAGCAATAATGTCCAAATCACCTGATGGCTCCGTATACTCTGGCAAATAACCCATATTTACAGGAAGGGGTTTACTTTTTCATTGTTTCATTCTAGACTGGTTACCATGAATAAAACAAAGATGTTAATCTCATCTACTTGTACACCTGGGTAATAATGAAGGTTTTTTTAAATCTCAAATTATATTGCCTATAAATTTAATTATAGTGTACTAAAGAAGGAATTTTTCTACCAAAACCATCATGCTAGTCTAGACGAAACTGAAAGTTTTGGGAAGACAGTTAATAAACAGTTGTGATCTTTTACCAGGAAAGGTGAAAAATGATGCATGAAGACAATGACAGCAGTATTCTAGTGGACCTCTCTTTACTCACATGATGCCAATATTAGCACTTCTGCTGAATGCAAAACATTCAAGCTGGAGTTCAGTGACAACTGAAATGGCACAGTTGATCCTACCTGCTAAGATTCACAGGGCATTTTGCAGTGCACAGCATGTACCACCCTCCTCCCCAGCACAGGTTCTCTATACCTGTCTCAAATACTGTATTTTAAATTCCCATAATCAGCACATACGGAGCTTGAATGACTGACGTACCTAACGCTTTGACAGGAGGAGGTCCGATGGGTGTTTAAATAAGTTCAGCTAAGTGACCTTTTGATACCCGTATGTGTTTCTTTCAGAAGCAGTGGACTCTCATCAAGTCTAGATCATTAAACTGCTAACTCCTACAGGTAACCAGCAGTGCTAGCCTAGTGAGCATTAAATGGTCTAGCATATGTTTCCTAGCCTGCTTATAGGGCTAACATGTCTTGGTCTTTTGTTAATTAAATATAGGAACATTCTAGAAGTAGCACAACTTGATATGACACATCTCCGTTACAGTTTTACTCTCCTAGACACGTAAAAAGCTCCTCAACAGCTTTGCTCTCTTTTCTTAAGTACAAACACTTACCAGCAAGGGAAGTGAGTGTTTCAGGCTGTAGTAGTATCAAACCAAGTGAAGTGATGGCTTTATGTACTCTACTATGTGTAAATCTAAGAATTTTCTGCTCTAACACAGATGCAGCTTTTTGTTGGCTCCCCAGCCACGAGCATGTAGTGAGTACTCATCTCACAAGAGAAACTGAAGAATATGACTTCTTCCTGATATTCTACTGTTAACTCACAACTGCGAATACCAGAGGAGGTGCCAACTGCCGAGAACAATTTTCATCATGAGATCTACCCAAGGACAAACAGTTGATTAGACAACAAAACCAGTGACAAGACAGGCACACGGCGCCTCAGCCTGCCCTACCTGTGCAAGTATTTCATCCAGCCACGTCGCATGATGCTGTGGATTGGCTAGCAGCCACTTGATAGCAGCGTTGTAAACTTGCTTTTCGTTTTCAATATTCAGGTCACTGGAGGACAGGAGTTTATGGAGGTGCTGTGGTGACACACTCACAAAGTCTTCGCACTCCACCACTTCTGTAAAGTGTTCGCAAGCATACTGATCAGCCATGTCCATCAAGTCAATGCGGTTGTGACTCTCCGCAAATGCCCTGACTGCCAGGCAGTTGGAGGGATGGAAGTGCAGCTTCATGTATTCACAGCACGCCTTTGCTACCAGTTCCACCTGAAGAATGCAAGCAGCGTACAAGAGAGGCTGGACGTTATCCACTGTCAGAGTAATCCGGGAGGAGTACACAAACTTCACCAGGTCTTCTATTGCATCACCATCAAAGTCCCTGATCTCAATCAATGTCTGCTTGGCTTCAGCCATTTCCGAAAGAAACATGGCTCTAAAGTAAGGTATAACACAAGCTAGCACCAGTGTGTGGCAGGAGATAAGCTTTGGACCAACCTGAAAAAAAAGAAGAAAATAACCCTCAGTCTTTCACTGGAATGTCAGTTTTGGCTACGATAGGACGGACAGTTAAGCCGAAATAAGAATCCTGAACTCAATATGCATTGAGCTACTGTATTTTGTTCAAGCAAAATAACTCCATCTGCCCTGTACTTCTGACATCAGATCAACGTATCCCAAGCAGGTCTGAGTTGTAACTTGGTCACCAGAGTAGGGCAAGGCCGTAACACAAAGAAGCAATAGCACTGATGCACTGAACTTGCTTTTCTTTAAGAGGCGTGTCCTATTTCTTAAATGAAACATCCTTAGGAACCTTCTAGATGCATCTTGGAGACAGGAGGAGACTGCCAGGCACTTGTTTCTTTTATGTGTATTTCAGAGACTTTGCAGGGCGGGGAGGGCGTAAATTGTAAAGCGACATTTTTAGACAACCTAATTTAAACCTCTGGACTTTTACTAATGTTGAGGAATTTATAATTCTCTATATTAGCAGCAAATTCATGTAAAACGGCAGTAATAACAGGTATTACAGGGATTATTAAAAGTTACCAATCACTTCCAGATTTTTAGCAGTTGTTCAGCCACAAAAGATAGAGTATTCCCCATAAAGAGGAGGTATTTTTCAAAATTCCGATCAGAAAGCACAAAACAAGCTTTTCACTTATAAAATTCTAGAATTCAACTATGTTAAGAGAATGTAGGTAGTGAAGGTAAAGGAACAATCCACTACTTATTTGCGTTACAGGAGTGCTTTCTTACAGCCTTTGTCATTCATCAGTCTGCGCTAACAAAGGGATGGCTGAGTTAAGCAACCGGTACTCCTGGCAGACTCAAATTACATCTTCATTTTCAGATGAAGGCGTTAAAGTGAGCGGTCTTGCAATGTAAAAATAAAAAAAGGGTGGGATATTAAATTATAAAGGATAATTTGGAGTTTTTTCTATCTCTGATTCAACACACAATTTCTCTACCCTTTTAAAAAGTGTGTGTTATCAACACAAGTGTAACCTGCCTGGTGAGCAGTAAGTCGAGGCTACAAGGAGCTGAAATTGCACAGTTACATACTGATCAACTGTGGGAACCTGCTTAGAAGGCAATTTGGGTGAGGTCGAAGTCATGCACGTCCTCTCTTGGACTGTTAGCATCTTAAATGTTTACATTTCTGTTGTAAACTTCCTAAATAAAAAAAAAAATACAAACACCTAGATAGAGATGCTTCAGATCCAACAGGTATTCTATGCTTTCCATACCCCTGCCCAAATTCACAGCCACCTCCAGCATACGTATTCATAGCTTAATCTTCAGGCTGTTAAATGCAATGGATGTGTGACAATATCTCCTTTAGTGTAACATCGCAGAGCTCTCCAGCTTCAAAGAACTGAAGGAGAGAGCTGTGAAAATCCTTCCAAGCCTCATTTGCTTCAAATACAAAGATGTCATCTTCACCGTCACTGTTGGAAGACCTAGGCTGCTGCTGCTGCTGCTGTTGCTGCCGCCTTTTTCCCTTTATCAGATGTTGTTTTGCCTGCTCTGGAACCATGGATTCTGAAGCCATTGTTTCTTCTTGCACTGTGTCCATCTTCAAAAATTCATGCCAAGACAAAATCCAGCCCATCAGGAGTCAAATCCTAAAATGCAGTTAAATTCTGTTCATGTTCCTGTTTGGAAAAAAAAAACAAAACCCAACACAAAAAATGATGAGACATTAGGTACTGGTAGTACCTAACAATTTGATTACATGTTATAAATACTACCTATAACCTTACTTGGGGAAGGTGGGAGGAGAAAGCAGGGAAAAAAGACCCACAGTCAAGAACCCTACGCAGGTACCTTTAGGAAAAGCCATTGTTTGTGAACTTGTTGCCCACGCTTCTTGAAAAAAAGACAAGAAAAAGAAAAGGCAAGGATGTATCCTCCAACATTCCTGATCTCACTGCTGTGGATGGCAGAGGAACAAAAGCGACACGGCCCACACACAACCGTGTTTCTTTGGTCCTTAAATAGCATCTCTCATCACTGCTGCCATAGACAAACTATTGATCTGACCCCGATGGGTATTTTGTACATACTTATTACTCAGCTTTCCTCGGTCTCTTAAAAAGCTAAAGCAATCCTTAAGTGTTTTATGCATTTATGCAAATGTAAGCAAAATATAAAAAGCTTCTACACAATTAGAGAACAAGAATTTACACTTACAGAAAAATCTTGGAATGAAAATGATTTCCTTTTATCTAGCAACCTTATTAATCCAACAGATTGATAATTAAAGCATGACAATGAGGAGCAAGTTTGCTCCTGCTTGCTAGCTTTTATTTTATACTGTTTACCCAGCTTAGCTGAAGATATTTAAGGTGTCTAAGTTTTATACAGCTCGGACTAAAGGAATTGTAGCCATACTAACATCATAGCCTTCCCAGGGCTGAAAGACAAATCAGGGATACCACAGACAATGGGGAGAAGGTTTTTTCTGCTTCTGCCACTCGAGTATTTTACTCTTCCTGCTACTGTGAGCTTCAGTTAGGTTAAGATTTAAGTCCAGCTTTTTATTTGGAAAAAAAAAAAAAAAAAACAAACTTAAGCATTAGGGGAAGAGCAAATATTTTTCCAGTTCAGTAGCATATTTGAAGTTTCAGCTCTGTGTGCCTAGAACTCATGAAAGCCACCTCAGTGAGATTTAGGCCATGCATCCACACGTTTTGTGGAAGATTATGAAGTCCACAAGAAAAAATGAAATACTGTTTGAAAGCATGGAGTTACTGATCTAGCTTACAAGCAGGAGTTCTGTTAGATTTTGGCAAGGAAAGCAAATGGATTTGTAAGGTTTTAAGACAAAGTCTCTGGAGACGGTATTTAGTAGCGTGTTCCTCTCTTACGCTGGCTACGAAACTTTGGTTTTCATGTTTTCTGGTTAATTTATTATGCATTCATTCTTCGTTTTATGCTAAGAGTTGATGATTGCTGTAGTTCAGTGATTTCTGCTCATGGACTCTGGTGTTGGAGGAAGTGGACTGGCTGAAGTAACAAAAAAATTATTCTACAATAAAAATGTAAGTCGCATGTCTAGGAGCAGACTTGACTTTCTTCTGGGGTATTTGGAAAGCGTCCATGCTAAATTTAGAACTCCTCAGGCATCGGTACTGGAGAAAAAGCAGGAAGTCATACTCATTTCTGCTGTAGGTCACAGGGTTGTTGCCAGCTCCTCGTCCTGTGCAGTGACAAGGCTGTTGGCTGCACTGGGCCAGGCAGGTTAAAGTAATATCACACGTGCCTAGAATATTCACTGATGGTGCTGTAAGCAAGGTAAGTATTCTTCCTTCAAAAGATACCTAAGAGAAAGATCTTACTTATTCCAAAATCACAAACTAGTTCACAGATATTACGGATCACAGGATATTTACATAGTTTATAAGAAGGAATACCTTTTCCTGCTGAAAACTTAATTTCTACTATGCCAGATTTGACAAATTCCTATACTAAGATGTTTTTCTAGTTAGCTAGGGGGAAAAATCTTGATATTTTGGTTCTCTTAACTTCAAATTAATCCTCAACTACTGGTATTCACCACCTTTGCTTTGTTTAACATTCCCTTTGAAGAAGTCACTATTATCATTGAGATATAAGCTTCCGAGACAACCTACTTAAGTTACAAAAGTGAACATAAAAAAGCAAGAGGAAAAATGAGAGAGGTTGAAATGCTGTACAAGGGTTTTGAAAAGCACCATGTATTATTCATTCAGAGGTCAGATATAGCATCTTTAGCCTACACTTCCAGGGAACTCTTGCTTGTTTTGGTCCTTAACTGACAGTCTCACTTCACCGCTCCCTAGCTACTCACACTTAACAGTATTTTACAGCCGAGTAGAAATGCTGCTTACAGATAGAACTGCCACTGACTACTAAATGATAGTTTGCAGCTCCCAAGTCGTACGGTTTTCCACCTGGCATACATGCTACATTTATCCTTGTACTTTAAGTGCAACTGCACATACGCTTTCCAAAACTATTCTGTGTCTCAACGTGAAAGAGGCTGATGGTGTATGTTTTACCTATTCTGGGTATGCCATTGTAAACACGAACACAAAACCCACACAATAAGTCTTAAGATAAATCAGTGCTGTTGGGGTGGCTTTTTGTGTGTGTTTTAAATCAACTGAGCAATAACACAAAATTCAAACATAACTGCTTTTAAGCAGTTTTTTCAAAACCAAGTCATCGCTTTCTTTTGTTTCTAATCTTTTAGCTACAAGCAATTAAAAAAACCCCGATCTGTAGTTCAGAGTACTGAGGCAAAAACAGTGCCTGGAACTAGGTTCGTGCATGCATGGAGTATCATGACACAATCTTGCCTATTTGTGTGCTTTCTAGGGAAAATGAAACTTGCTGGTAGCAAAACATACTTTGATTGCATTGGAGGTTTTCTTTGTGTCTTTTTGAAAATCTAAAATACCCCGTTCATAAAGTTTTAAAAATTATTATTTTCAAGTTATGCAAGTATCAGGTGCAGTATAAGAGTCACTTCAGATTTGCTGGAATCTGTAGGAATTCATCAATTAATCTCTCTGAAGTAACTTCCTCAACTGCATTTTCCCAGAAGGAAGATGAGTATAGCAGTGCTGCCTGAAATGACTCTGAATTGTGTGTCCTTCCCCACTTCATTATCTGGGCAATGCACTTGCATTATCAGAGGTTTCCAAAGTGTTGTACCTACAGTAGATGTTAAATGGAAGCACACAACTTCTTTGTCAAAAAAACCCTGAATCAAAATAAAACAGCTCCCCCCCAAAAAAACTCAAAATATATGGTACATCTTTTTTTCTTTTTTTATTTAAGCTTCCGCAGGTAGAGATTTCTTCTTGGCTGAGGTCATTAGTAGTGAGGAAAAAGGAAGTGGGTGATTTTTTTTTGTGCAACTAGCAAGGTGGGGAGAGGGTGGATGTGGGATTTAGGTCATGCTGGTCTGAGCTGTTACGTTGAAGTTACATTGAACAAAAAGGTTTGAGTGAAGTCCTTTTCAGACAACTTCAGTTGTACCTAAGAGTACTTCAGGCATATTGCCTTGTAGCACTGTCTTAACTTTGAGATGATAGGTCTTTGCAAAAACATTACTTGGCCTTCATGATCCAGTTGTGCGGGTTGGTGAACTGGAAAAACATATATATTGCAAAAATTATAAAAAGGAGAGAATGTGGCAGCGTCTCACCGTTTTAAGAGCATGTTGCTTGTTCTTTAGTGACTGAGAGGCTTAGAAGTCTTATTAATAGTAGTCTCTGCGTTTTTCTGTAGTCAAAATTTATTTAATGGCTTTGACTTTGTTTATCTAGCTTTTTGGCCCAAAAACCTTAAAACCAAAGTTATCCTTGACATTGTGAAACATCTGTTATGCCAATTAAGTCGTGAATCCTCATCAAAAAGATACCTGAAAAAAGTCTTTATGACCTTTTTAAACCCCTTCTCTTTGCTTTTTAAGCTTGCAAGTAAGGAAGTCATCTGTTAAATTAGCCTTGCAAAACTTATTATGGAAATTCATCAGTCCAGATTCTGCTCCCATCATATGTTATTGTTTGAGAATAATTTTCAATTTGCCCTTTAAATTATTGGCCATGTAACGGGCATGAACCATGTTAAGGTCTGTGTCTAGCTGTTCCCTCGGATTTTTCTGGATAAGCGCTGCAAATTACAAAGGCGGCAGTTTCTTCAGCCTGCTGTCTTAAAGTAGTTTTCTGTCTTTCTGAACGAGATTTCTTTCCAAGTTACATCCATTTATTTAGCCTCTCCGGAGTCTGTGGGCCTGCATCAGTGGAGGAACTGGGCTGGAGTCTTAGGTCAGATGTGAGTACCTGCTTGCAGCTGGACATGTGCGGCTGGCTCTGGTGGTGCTTCTGCTAGAGGAGATGGTAAATGGAGAAGCATGCTGCCCTGCAGACCTGTTATTGAGCGCAGCATCAGTTTGGGTAGGAATGTTGGCATTAAAAAGCAAAACGAAAACAAAAACCCAGGGACTCAACGGTTCTGGATGTCCCGTGATTGCGCTTGGCCTTGGCTGTCAAAACGTTTTGTGAGTGGCACTTGGAGGCATCTGCATCATTCCCAAACCGACAGTGAGTATGAAGGTGGCATGAGGAAATCCTAGCTGGAGATTGTGCAGATGTCAGTGTCAGCCAGCAAATATGCACAGGGCTTAAATCGAGTTGTCTGTGGGGAGTACGATGTACTGTTCCCTGTAAAGGCTGTCAAACTGCTAGTGGGGATAGACAGCAACATGTAATATTTGATCTTCTATGCCCACAGTCCTCAGTGGAGCTGATCTCGTTTCAGTATTTCTTTGGCTTTATGGCTTTTTAACTCTTCTTCTTTGACCAACGTTGTATTTCTCCTTAAACTCTTCTCTTCAAAGTGGCAAGGACAGCCCTTGCTGCTGGGTGGCAGTTGTGGTTTAATGGTAGTTTACAGGCTGAAATACAGCTGACATGTGACTTGTAGGGAAAAAAAAAAAAAAAAAAGGAGGAGGGGGGCAAAACATTACTCAGGGTGCAGAAAAGCCCAACTCCTTCAGGCGCTGGACGGTTAGCTTTGTAAGAGTCACTGCAGCTGGGACAGAGTGAAAGGGTGCACGCCCGTCCTCTCCAGGGCCAGCGGGTTTGGGGCACAAGGACTGATGGGCTGCAGTGGCAACTTACGGTAGAAATGACAGTTGCACACCTACCCAAGAGACAGGAGGGCTCCCTGGTGCAGTCAAATGGCCCTGACCAGTTTTGTTGTGGTTTTGGCACTGAAAAGAAATTTTCTGTGCGTGTCCTGAACAGTCTGTGATTTTAATCTCTCGAGCAAACGTTTCACCGTGTATTTGATATGGGTGTTGCAAGTCCATTTGTGGGCAGCAGTTTTGTTTGCCTATTGCACACTTTCCTGCTGGTGAAAGCGTCATTCAGTTTTTCAGTCTTAGGGTGCCGCAGGATGGCAGAACAGAGACTAAAGATGCCTGAAAACCTGTCCTCTTCAGGGAGAGACTCTAGTAGGGGCATGGGCTTCCTAGCGTGTCCTAACTTAGTGGCTGTGGGAATAAACTGCTGGGCAAAGCTGAAAGCAATCCTGACAAAAGTAAACCTTATGTTCTGTACCTCCAGAGCTGCACGTATTTTGGGGATACTTGTGTCCTTTAAAAACAATAGAGGTCCTTGTGCTGCCGCTGCAGACTTCTGCAGTACTTGTGCAGTCGTGCGTTTGCTTTCCTTTAAATTTTGTGCTGCGAAGAAGAAAGTGGTTTCTGCTAAGCCACCGGACCTGTGAAGAACAGCAGACAGTCACTGAACAGTGCCCTTCGGGCTTATGATAAATCCTCCTGGCAATTGCACTATGAATACTCATTGTATGTAAACCTGTATCAATTTCAAAGCCTCTTCAGGCTTATCTGAAAGAACTTGAGGAAGGGCTGTGAGTTGTTTGGCAAGGATAAGAGAGGTCCAAACTGGCTGTTGCAGATATTCTCTGATTCGCAAGTTAATTGAATTCCACTTTTGTCATCAGTTATCACTTTATAAAACTCAAGTTTCTGGAATGGGAGAAGCAAACGGATTTTGATTTGTTGCAATTGATCCATTGTAGAGAGAGGTTTTTGAATACTTTGTCCAGGTGGGATCTTGATTCGTTATGTTTTGTGGGAAGGTTTTTTACTGTGGTGCTCTCATGGGATATCGCAGGAGCTTTCTGCAGTAATCTGCTGGTTGAACGCTGCTTTTCTGTGCCTGCTGTTCACCACTTATTAAATTAAGAAGTAAATTAGGTGTTTGAGCTATCAAGTTAAGCTTGCTGGGAAGAAAAAGGGGAAAAGAGAGATTGCGTTTTGGCACTGTGAGTTCTGAAGCTTCCCGATGTCTTGCTGTGTGGTAGAAGTTCCCTGCTGTTTGCTCTCCCTTTCCCCTCCTCCTGCCTGCTGTGGGGTGCTTCTGCAAGCAAGATCCCAGCCCCTTGCCTTCATTCGTGTGACTTATCTGGCCGTGCCTCAGCTTCTGTTTGTCTCGAGGTGAGTAAGGTCAGATGCAGCTATCCGTGCATGATTTTCTGAAGAGAAGTCAAATCTTTGTCAAATGAGCGCTGCCTCAATGAGAGCCTTTTGTAGACATAGACAAATGAGGTTGCAGGGAAAAGAGAAGATTCCTCACCTGCTCTCGTCCCTCCAATGCAAATAGTGCAGCATATGGGAAACAGATGAGTGACCTTTCTGTGAGAGTGTGAAGGATGACACTTTTTGACTTGATTAAAGTGTTTGCTTGCTCTGCTGTTTACCTTGATCTGGGGAAGATCCCTCTGATGGGGCACTGTAGCTCGCTACCCTCTTCCTTTAACACAAGGATCGTCTCAGTGGCCTTTCCCTTTTCAGCGGTTATGCTGATTGCTGAACATTTCCATTGAATCTCTTGTTTATAGGCAAGAAGCTGGTCTTGGATGCACTTTGCTCATTTTAACTACTCAGCCCTTTGGTTATTTTTCATTCCGATTTCCTTTGATAGGAATGGTTGGGAAAGGATGTGTAAACGACATGTGCTTTCAAAACACATGCGTTGCTAGTAGATAAGCCGATCCATCGAAGTGAAGTGGTGTTCCCTGCGGCCAGGTGGCGAGTCAGTGCGTGGAAACAGTGCAGGTCCTGCTGCAGAGCATCCCCAGCACCTAATTCTGCCAGGGGCATGGGAAGGAGGGCCCTGCTGCTGCGTCCTCTCCCACCAGGCACAGCCTGGGCATGGGGCAGGTGGGTTCTGTCAGGGGGCATCGCCGCTCGCCCTGGCTGTGCAGTTACTCTCGTCCCCACGTGCCTGAGGAGCAGGAGGCGTTCACTGTGCTTGTCCCAGCCCCTGCGCCTTGCCCAGCGGTACCCACACTGCTGATGCGTGGTGTCGCACGTGTGCAGGAGGGTGTCCTGCCAGGAGCCGCTCAGTGGTTTTGCTGATACATTAAAAGCAGATTTATGTGTTTGCACAGGCTGCAATGTCTGCTGTTTGTTATATAACTGGCAAATACCAGCATTGCCTTCGTTTTGTGCTCTTCCCCAGAGCTTTGTTGTGCCTGGGCTCGGGAGCCTGGTTGAAGGCAGCTGTGGGCGCTGCTACGGCTGTTGCCTGGTTCCCTTCAGGTGGCACTGCTGGAGTGCCAGGGCACCAGCAAAGAGATGGCCTCCTTTCAGAGGTCCTCATCACACTTGCGCTCGGGAGTCCTGGCCCATGCCAGGTGGGCACGTATGTGGTGGTCACTGCCTGGGCTCCAGTGAAACGGGTGGGGGAAGCACAGGGGCAGTCCCTTGATCGAGGTCATCTGCAGACTTTTCCAGAAATCACCATGTTGTTCCTACTCAGCAGTACGTTCAAGGTTTTGTTCTGAACTGCGCAAGTTACAATTGTATGCTTTTCTATTTTTTAATATCAGTTGATGTTCCCACGAGCCCAAGAGCTGGCATTCAAGGGTCTGGTGTGTGATTCCTCCACTTAAAACCACCTCTGCTTTGCCCTCTCCAAGCTTAGGGCTTTGTACTGGCTTCTTTTTCTGCTGAAAGCACATGAGTTCGTAGAAGAACGTGAGCCATGAAACAAGAGGAATCCTGCCAGCTGAACGAGCACCACTGTTGAATGAGCTGTTTCACTTTCCTTCTTTCTAATCTTTCTTAGAATGTATCTTCTACTAAAGACTTGAAAAGAACAGGCTTTGTAGAAGTGCATTATTAACTGGCCTTCTGATGGGGCCTTTAATTCTTACTAGGATTTTATTATTAATGGGCTTTCATGAAATTTATAGAACTGTTGGTAAGCCAGTGTTTAATGAGTGCATCTGTGTCTCATGTCAGTTGGTAAAAACAAAACAAACTCATGCTGCTTCCCTCTTTTTTTGTTGTAGCAAACCTTCCCCAGTGATGTCCACTCCATTGAAGAAATTTTGAAGGTAGGTGCTCTTAAATAATCAGTCTCTGTGGTTGCTTATATTTTGCATGCATTAAACTAGCGTGTGGGGAAAGAATGTCATTCTGTTTCTGTTCTGTCAGTGGATGTTGTAGTCACTAAAAGTGGTGTATTTTGGGATATGCCGTGGAGCAGTAAAGATAAAAGCTTCAGATACAGGTGGAGTTGGAAGACCAATAATGGTCTTCCTATCAGTATGTAAGTGTAACGCAGTGTGGTGCAGTTCAAGAGCAAGACTGACAAGTCACCTGAAACAGCCAGAGCTGCTCCTTTGTCGAGTCAGGGGGTTGCCATTATTGAGTGTGTTTCCTCCAAAGGGGCTGGACATGCTGCCTGCTGTCCATACTGCCAGCCCCAGCAGCATGGCCCTGAACAGGAGCACGCACCTGCATCCGTCCCACCTGCCTGCGCAGGGCACTGCTGCTGCACTGTTTCTTCTTCACTGTAATTATAGTCCATTCGTGCAAAGCTAAGGCAGCTCTGATGCAAAACCGTCTCCGTAACTTTGTGTTAGAGTCGGCTCTGTGAGCAGTGTGCAGGCTTCCAGTAGCTGGCTCTGAGTACATGTCACCCATTCACTGTGCAGGGTGTGAAAATGCACTGGGACCTTTAATAAAGGTCTTCAGTAAAAAACACTTTAATAAAGTAAAAAATGGCTGGTCGTTCTGATACTGAGAAGACAGTTCCTTGATGTCAAATGCTGTTCTGAGACACGGGAGTCCTAACAGGTGTTTGGTTTCTGTGATTCGCTTCCCTCACGGTTGCTTCAGGTTGCTTCAGATCCTGATGCCTTTATTGCTCTCGAGAAGCTGTTCTTGAGGCAGTGTTGTAGCTGAAAGGTAGTTGTGCACAGGTGCTCACTAGCTGCTGTGCACTGGTTGGTATTGCAGCACAAGTACTGCTCCTGGAAATACTGCATCATTTTGTGTTTCACAAGACATCCTGTCTTCTTGCCTTGTGTGCAACGCATAACACTATTTTTGTAGCAACCACAGGGAAGCACTGACAAATGCATGAAGAGGTGTAGTGCAGTATATTGAGGAGTTAATAATCTACTGAAAGATTGGAGAGCTAGTCAGTGAAGCGAGCAATGAGCTGAACAGTGGGAGGGGAGAAAAGAGAAGGCAAGGGTGGTAACAGTGCCATCAAATAGTCACTCAGGTTAGTTGTAGGCTGCTTCCAAGTTTTGCACAGAAACCCCTGCAGATTGCTCTAATCCCTTCTTATAGAGCCAAAGGTAGCAATGTGGTTTCATTCCCTATGTATCTTTGCATTTCATGTTGTTCCTAATAGATAAGGAAACTAGGGACACTCCTAAACTTTCATATTTGTGCCTTGTTGAAAAAACGGCACTTGTAAATTATGGCACAGTAGACTTTCATACTTCAATCTATTTCATGCCAAAAGTACAAAGATGCACTTTGTACCGACACGTTTCTCATAATTTTTTTTTTTAAGCCCCTGAGCAAACTGCGTGTGGTGCATGCTCATCATGAGATGTGTTCCGCACGAACATAATTCCTAACTTTCATTCACCTGTTAGTGATGGTGGGTGAGAGTGAGGGCAGGGGAACAGGGCAGGAGAATTCCTGAAGACATAGCACATCGGGCAGTCTCTTTCTTTGGTTTGAAACTACGTCCCAGAGCTCTGCGTCAAAGATGTCTTGGTCAGTCGGAGCAAAAGCCAATAGTCCAGGCAGAATAGCGTGGGGAACGGCTGGCAGTCAGCACTCTCTGGCTGACGTCCTCACATTATGTGAAAAGCCTTTTGGAGTGTTGTTGCTGTAAGGGGTTATAAGAACTTCTGTGAACAGGAAAGTCCTGTGCTTTGAGGAACCCCAGAACTACTCATACAGGTTTTATTTACTTTTCCCTTTATTAACTGTGATAGCTGTAAGACTGAGGCCTAATCCTGCAAATACAATATGTACTTAACTCTCTACGAGCTTCACTAAGATTGCTATTACTTGGGCAATGGGAGTATGCTTGCAGAAGAGGAGCAAGTCCTCTCCATGGTCTGGCTGCTGTGATCAAAGGAGGGTTTCTTGCTGTGGTACCAGCTCAGCTTTACAATCGGGTCAATAAGGACTTTATGGGAAGATCTGCATGAACCTCTTAAGCTTAAAACCTCACCTGTGTGTATCAGCGAAAAATACTGTAAGCCGCTTCTCTCAATCTCTTTCCAGGAAATGACCCACTCATGGCCACCTCCCCTGACAGCTATTCATACGCCTAGTACAGCAGAGCCTTCCAAATTTCCATTCCCAACAAAGGTAAAACACCCTCTTTTTGCCAGGGTTTTTGATAAATTAGAGGAACTCTTTCCGGCTCTTGCATGTGTTTTCATCTGATTTTGTCCCTCTTTCATAGATAAAGGCTGTTAGGAGATATTATCTTTAGAAGTCAGATAAATTAAAGCACAATGGATCTTGAGTTGTATAACAGCTGCTTGCAATGTATCATTTTACTGAGAATTAGATCAGATTGTGCTTCTGAGTAATTGTTTTTGAGTGGGCTTTATGGTAGTGTAACTGTCTTTCCTCTTTTTTATTTTTTTAAGCAAGATTTGTATTTTTAGAGTTGAAAGACGTTTGAGCCAGAGGGGGATGAATGAATTAATATTTCAATGACTTACACATTTGTTACAATTGTGGGCTTGAAATGTGACTGCTTTTCCGAAACATTTTAAGCATCTCATCTCTGTTGCCGCATAAAAACCATTTCATCTTTATTGCCAACAAAAATACTTGCTGACTGTGTTAAACAGAAGTGTTTGGCAGCTCTTATAATTTTTTTTTTAATATTTCTTCAAAAATGCACATACCACTGATGTGCTAGGAACGCATTTTTGGTGGCAGTAGCACGTATCACTTCTCTGTCCATCTTAAGCTATGTCAGGCCAGCTTAGACTATTGGACACTTCAAAGTCATACTTTGACAAGTTAGTCAAAGTATTTATTACAGTATGTAACCAATATGCTGCTATTAAGAGAGAGCTGATTTATTTTATTCTTAATTTGCACTTTGTCCTTTCTTTCTAAGAATCACAGCATGTTGGATCTGTAGCACAGAATCAGAGTAAGTAGAAATCCAAAGAAAACGCACTTAATGTGTGTATTGACAGATAGTTGTGTGTTGTGTGCTATACGTTGAAGTGAACATCAAATGTTTACATTGATTAAGGAATTTAATTCAACGTTGAACAGTGATGAATTTAGAAAATGCTTAGGAAATTGCATACACTCATTACCTAGAAACTAAGACAGCAGTTCAACAGAGAGCAAGCAGTATTTCGTTAGGAAACCCTGTTTGGAGTGATGAATAATCTTAATGGCAAACAATTGCATTCTGGAAGAAGGTGACTTTCTAATCTGATGCTCAGAGACCATAGGTTAAAATACCTACTTTAGTGTGAGGCAAATAAAAGCAACTGATTCATTTTTGATTTACAGAACAGTATGAAGCACCTTCAAAAACGTTGCCTATTTCTCAGCCGAGAACATCGTAAGTAACCAGACTCAGTTCCCATCTCTACTGTGCAGTTATTTAAATGACCCTGGAATGAATTACAGTTTGGCTTACTTGATGATTCTGAAGATTAAGGCTTTACCAGTCTGATTTTTCTCAGAAAATTTCAATGCAGGGAATTTTCACCAACAGAAACATTACTGTTTCATGATTATAATGACTGTGTTAAAAACAAAACAAAGCTGAAGAAAAGAAACCCAACCATTAATGTACCTGATTTAAGGTTTTTTTCTCTTTTAATATTATTTAATATTATGTAGCTGTGGCTACATAATATCTTGTCACACTTAGTGCTATTCAAACTACTAATAATTTATTAAACTGACATAAACGATAAGGGATACAAAATGAATCTGATCTGTTCTGCATATAATTTTGAAGCTTGTGGGGGCTCGTAAAGCTACAGCTACCAAAACTCTGAAAACTAGGGGTGAAATTTTAAGGCAATTGTATGATAGAACTTTCTGCAATTGTGCAAGGAAAAGTTTTCTAAAAAGTGTTGTCTTAATTCTGTTTTCATTTTTAAAAGCAAACAAACAGGCAAAAACTTAAATGTTGACTTTCTAAAAACCTCTATTTATATTCTAAGAATGTTAGCTTGTTGCAAAGTGGGGTGAAGATGAAGTTTCTAGAGCTTTTTTAAATAGTATTTATATATTTCTACTTTTCTTTATCTAGTTATTCTTTTCCCTATCATGTTACGTTTTCTTTCAGAAGAAAGCTTCTTAGAATTTGAGTCTCAGTCTAAGATGTTTATGCGTAATCACTGCAAAAGTTTTACAAGGCTAGGAAGGAGTGCCAACTAACAAATGAATCAGTCCAATAGAAAATTTTAAGTTGGTGGATAAAATAACTTGGTACTTTCCTTGTAGGTTAATAATTAATTAGGTTAATAATTATCTATTAATTAGGTTAATTACAGAAATTGCTTGAAGGTAGTTTTGTGTGGGCTGACATTAGTCTTTCAGGATTAACCTGGCCAAATTGGCAGCATTGATAGCCCTGAGTAACAAATAGAAATCTTTCCATGTCTGGAAAGCTAAGGCGTCCCTGGGCAAGGCAATTGCTGAACCATTAAATGCTTATCAGTCCATGTGATATATAAAGATCTCATGTTCCATGGAAGGCTGCAAACTACAGACCACAAAGCTTACTCCATTTGTTTTCCTTATCGTGAACAATTTAATTAAAAAACCCCCAAACTGGGCTAGTCACAACTAAGAGGAAGAGCATCTCTCCATCTTGTTTGAGATTGTAGAATTTTGCATTCAATCTCTGTAAGATCTGTAAAACAACCCTTTTTATACTGTTCCAGCATCATGCAGAGGAGCCCGCCCTCACTGGGAGCAATCAGCTACTCCCTTAATCCATTCTTTATTTTACTCCTCCTTCTTCCACCCCAGCTTGCTCCTCCTGAACAATTTCTGGCAATTTTCACTGCAGTATTAAAAATACTAGTTTCAACTGCAGCAGGCTCTGCCTTCCTCCTCAGCTACCCTACAACCATCATCTTTATTTCAACTGTTCTCAGCTGCTTGTAAAAATCCCCCTAGAACTGTAGTCAGTTTTCCAGGTGGCAGAGAGAGAAGAGGCTTTCACTGTAAACAAGAATCTGAAAATACTCCTTTCTTAGCCCAAAGGTCCAGAATTGTAAATATGGCATGGTACATAGCTCTGTCCTTAGCCAACATCCCCTCTCTGCTCGGCGTCCTTCTGGGTACTTCAGAGCCAGCACTCATCTGCCCAGGGACATGCATACCCACAATCGACGACGGCAGTTGAAGCAGGAGGAACAGGGTGGTTTAGGTTTACGTCCCAAATGGAATTAAGCAAGATTTGCCCAAGAACTTCCTCTACATCTTTCCCTCGAACTCATGCGTCCCTTCTTTTTTGTTTTGTTTTTGGTTTCATTTGCACAACAGGGCTTGTTTTCTTTGCTGTTTAACGCACACGTGACTGTCTGAAAATTCAGCTGCCTAGAGTAGCTTGCATTACAAAGTGTAGCTGGCTGAAAACAAACAGCGTTTGTGCTGGTTAATTAGAAGTTGAAATCCCAGTGCCTCTGTGTGCCCAAATTAAGCATTCAGCTTTACAGAGCATGCAAGGGTTTCCCAGATGGCTTTCATTCTTGAATAGAGCCCCGAAGTTAGCACCTGGCTACACTGGAATGGAAGCAGCCCTTCTTTTAAAAGGGGAGATGCCAAGCTCATTCTTGGTGATGCATCTTTAACCTGGCTGGCAGAGAGGGACCAGCCTGTGCTTTCAGTGGGGTTGTTTGGCAAGTGATGTTAATTTTAGTGCTGCTTCTCGCTAAAAGAGCTCTTTTTAAATAGCTTTACAGGGAGATTGATGGTGTGTCTATAAGCTGCAAATGAACAGGTCCTGCGAATGAAAACTCGGCATCTATTAACTCCTGAGCTAATTAAAGCATTAAAATTATTAAAGCAGATTTATTTTCTTTAACTAGGCTATTTAACAATTTGTTGAAACCTTGTTTTGGGGAAACTGGTTTTGTCTATCCTTGTAGAAGTATGACTCATTTAAAGTTTTAGTGTTCTTCCTTCCTTGATCCTAAATTGAACTTAAGTAGTTGCAATGTTCTTTTATGCTGATTTGTTTTATTTACCAGCAGCTCAGGTGAAAAAGGTGGTCCTTTTTATTACAAACAGTTAAATCAGATTTAAAAGATCTAGATAGAGTTTCCTTGCATTATTCTCTTAACCTCTAAAAGAAATGCATCTGTAGTCCACAATTCTTAAGGCAAAAGAAAAAATGAAAACATTTTCAGAACTTTTTAGCATCCCTGGAAGTTTGTTCATTATCACCTTTGAAGGATTACTTTCCCTAATGGGTTGGGGGGAAAAAAAAACAAAACAATTCATTGAGATGCCAACAGACATTTGCCAAACTGCCCAGAAGTGTGGAGAGTGGCTGTATTGTTGCTACCCTTCCTTTTTTCCTATTTATGCCTCAGTGGACTAGCGGTGAGCTTCAGCTCTAGCCCACGTGCAAAGTTGGCACAGGCAGGATTGCTGCAGACTGCATGCCATTTGCCTTCTGTAGGAAATTCGGGGGCCTCATTTTCCAAGGTGGTGTCTCATAGTGATTCCTGTCCCTCTAAAGAAGAGGGAAGAGGTGACTTCCACTGAGAAGGTGTGTGAGGAACTGAGGCAGTGGAGGCTGGGAGATGGAGGAGGATAGTCACAGGGGAATGGCAAAGGCAAAATGCCTGAACAAAGAAAGCGCGTAGGTCATCATGAGTGTAATCAGACAGCGCCTTTGTGGCACTGAGAGCCTCTTCTGCATCAGAGAGAGGTACTTGGGGACTGTGGGTCAGTACCTTTGCAGGAGGTGTCACCTATGCAGGAGGGGTTGGCTCCGTACTGGTAGACAAGGAGACCTTTGGGGTTTCTTCATGCTGTCCTGCTCCATGGGCAAGAGTAGATTCGTCCCTTCTGGTTTGTGGAATTATTTGTTTTGAGATCGTGCCAGCTTCAACTGTAAACACGGTCCTATTCCAATGAAAGTATCTCCATGCATGTCAACTGCTTTGGTATGAGTGTAAAAGAATTTATCTAGGTAGTGGGGATAGTACTTAAATAAGGGAATCACTTTTTTATTCAAAGTTTTTACTTCTCTTTTGTCATGGAATCATAAAAGCAAACTGCTCAGGGTCATTAGAGGTGACCCACAGGGCCATAAATCTTTTTCGCTTTGTTCGTAATTTGAAATGAAGGCTTAAAAGAGTGTGAAGGTTTCTGTAGTTTTCCTTCTCCTAACAAGCACCAGGAACACTCTCTCCCCACTTTTCCAAGGTGATGTGGTTCACTGGGGATCTTTCATATTTGTTTTCATGCTATAAAATGTGTTGTCGTGAAGGGTTGGAGGCTTATTTTTCTTATTTCTCACAGAGAGCCCTTAGATTGAAATGAGGCTGAAATAAACAGAGTTTTGACCTGATTGATTAGAACCCCTGTCTCGGTTCCTAAGCGTTTTATCCAGTTTTTGGACACTTGTGTAACTCTCTGGGTTGAGGAGTCAGTCTCCAGCTAGTTTCAAGATTTGAACCACCGTACACTTGAATAACAAGAGTTTTGCCCGTCTGCTTTCCAACTCCTTTTGGGGGTGCCTGCATGATTGCCAAAGTGGGGGATAACAGTTTGGGAGAACTTTGGGTCCCTCCCCACAAATCCTTCCCTTCCAGCCTTTTAAGGACCTCGGTAATGCATTGAAATTGCCAGCAGTAGTTAGCACCTGCAGGTAGAGGACTAAATTAGGCTTTTTGGAAACATTTGCGGGCAGCCTGCTCTCTACTCTAGCAATAGTAAAAAAGAGTTTGTGCCTCCCAACTCGTAAACCACTTTGAGTATCTGAACTGCTCAATGTTATGGTTACTGCTGAGATGTGCACAAGTGTGAAGTTCATTGTGTAGAGAAGAAATAGGAGAAAGGCTTGACCTTGGCATTTACTTATGTATGTGCGATAGGAAACTTCAGCAGCAAAAAGAGAACTCCTGTGACAGAAGAAATATTCACAGGCCCTCAGAGTGTGAACACGCACAGTTTCTGGTGCAAAGACGATGCTTTCTGCCCCTTGGGGAGCCAGTGGAGGCTAATAGCGTGCTAATTTCTTGCTGTACAAGGAGCAGATAGATTTCTTCCACGCCACCTTGCGGTCTTAGTGCCTAGGTAACTTTTCTTCTCTGTGTTAGTGTGCTAGGTAACCGTTGTTGAGGAGCACTGCCCTCGTAGAACTTTGTCTCAGTTGCCTGTAGATGGCAGCCGATGACACTGACCTCCAATTGCGCAGCTCCTGAGATCGACTGGAAAGCACAGTAAAACGTTGAGGTTGTGTGTTGTCGTTTTATCATCCATTCGGGTAGTGAGAGGGTTTAGCAGATTGAGCATGCCAAATGTTCAAAAAGGATGTGGGAGGTTGGTTTGTTTTGGCAAGTGCAAACCAAGTCTTTTTCAGTGTCTGCTGCTTGAAAATGTGTCTGCCTTGGCTGATATTTATCTTCTGGTTGTCTTTCAGAATGCTCCAGGACGACCTGCAGCTCAGTGATAGTGAAGAGAGTGGTGACGACCAAGTCAGTTTTAGATGTTTTATACACTAGGCACACAGACATCCCTTTCAATCACCACAACTTGTTGCGTTGCTCCGAGTTCCTTACGCTAACCTTTCCTCCCCCTCTCCTCTTTGTTTTTGTGAACAAAACAGGTTGTTGAAAAGCCACCTTCTTCACTTGCTCCTCCAAGGTACAGGTTTGTTCCCAAACTACTAGCTAGACCAAATAAGGAGGAAAACCAAAACTACTTTTTGTATATGGGGTAGATAGGTAAGGGTTCCTGGTTTCTCTTGTAGACACAGGCTTTTGTTTCTAGCTGCCTGAAGCTGCTTTTGAAAATTGGCTTGTGGGGGGTTTTACAGAAAGCTCCAATTGGAACTGAGTAATCCAGTCATGCTGGATTTTGCCTGTGAGCCGTAATTTTATTTCCCCAGCTCTTCTCTTTTTTTTCTCCTCTTCCCATCCACCACTGTGTATGTAGATCACGCTGGAGCTAATGGGATTTTCAGTTGTAGTAGTGATGGATGTGAATCCAGTTTTAGTTTGGAAGGAGGCCCAAAACAGCCAAGTGAGTGAAGAACAGGAAACGGTTAAGTAGACTCATTGAGGCTGTTTCAGCTCCCTGATAAGGCAGCTGATTGTAAGCAGCTCCTGCCATGTATTGTTAGTCAGAAGCAATATTCAAGGTAGACTCAACAGCCACATGCCAGCATTAGAGGAAGAAAGGTGGAGAAGCCCAGAATTTTTCCTACAGGAGAGCACTGACAGACATTTTTGGCTTGATATCTGTATTCTTCAAGCACAGGGTAATGGTCGACAAAGTCAGACATGCAGAAGGGCATGCCGATTCTTGGCATGATTTCTGCGTCTCTGCAAGCTCTTGAAATAGAGTCTTCTCTTGAGATCAGTCTGGATCAGCAAGGAGCTTGCCTCCAAGTAATACAAGCGTGTTGATGCTGATATGGGAAACAGTTTTCAAAGTAAAAAAAATAAAAAAAACCCAACATTTTGATTTTGTAAGCCCATTTCAAAGCAAAAAGAAGCTGTGCATCAAAGTCGTGGCTCTCCCTCACTTCTATTCATTCCCATTGTCAGTGCTGGAGGAAAACACTTTTGAGTAGGGGAGGGTGTTGAAAAAAAGCCGCTGCTTGACATGGCTGTTAACGAAACAGTTACAGCACCTTGACCAAGTAACACAGATGAAGTGAAAAGGTGAAGGGGAGAATACAAAAAAGAGAAACCATCCTGGAATGTGTGTTTCCATCTTGTTAGCCTTTATTGGAAGTTTTTCTTTTGAGGGTTGGGGCTGTCAGAAAAGCACTTGTCAGTTTCAGTTGTTTTTTAAACTTTGGTTGGCTAAATGCTGCTTCATAGTGTAGCAGTGATGTCCTGCTTATGTATTTGTCTGACTGGGTTGGAGTTGAAGGTTTTATTATTTCCAGAGGTTTTTTATTCCGGTGCTTTATCTTTTGGGTATGGCAATGTATTCCTTTGGCCTTCTCCCATCTCCGCTCACTGCCAAAACATGGGGTTTCAGTTTTACTTTTGAATCTTGCCGTGTCAATATAATAAGTAACCTTCGCCCATGCTGCTTTCTAATGTTAGCTCATGGTGGTCTAGCAGTGCCCTACAGTCCCAGCCCAAGAGTGTGGCATCAGCACATTCCAGCAGCTCGGAGTCAGGGAGCACCAGTGACTCAGACAGCTCTTCAGACTCGGAGACCACCTCAGAGAGCACCTCCAGTGACAGTGAAGCAAACGACCCTGCGAGAGCGTCAGCGCCTGAGGTGAATATTAAAATAAAATGTAGAGGCTGCTTAATACAGCCTCTTGCTTCAGACTCTCTGCTGCCTGAATGCAGTCAGGACAGGAGACCTGAAATAACGTCATCATTCATGTGTCCCCTTGACATCTTTGCTTCATCATCAGACTTTTTTGCCCTTTGCTTCCCTTCTAGAGTTTGTCAATTAAATAATCCTTAGTAACAGCGTAATTAGACTTTTACGTGCCTAACCTTGAAGTGTTCCCCCTTCTACTTTGGCATCGTTGTCTAGCACTCCTGGAGGAATTAGTGTCATCGCTGGGGAGACACAAGTAAGGCACAGATGAGAAGCACGGCTTGTCTGGGATGTTTGGGGTGCACCTCTGCCCATGCAGGTTTTCTGAGTGCTGAGGCTATGGGCTGGTTCAGGGTGAGACCAATTTCCTGATATGTGAAGAAGAGCCTTTCTTTTGCCTTAGAAGCACATGAAAGGGAGAATTTTATGTGCAGAAAACAAGTTTTGAGAAGGCATAGCTTTTCTTCTCATATCTAATACACTTCACCTTCCAGCAGTTCAGTTACGGAGTTTGCCTTCTGCAATGCGGTTGTCTTTGGAAGGAAACAGATATTATACTTCTACTCTTTTACCCAATCCTGCCTGCTTTGTTTTGAAAATACTGGATTGCAAGATCCTTCTCGCTCTAGTGAAATCCTAGCTATTTTCCATTGACCATCTTATCCTTTTTTATTCAGCAAACTGTTCATCCATGGTGCTCAAGGAGCAAATTATTGCACATGGCCCATTTGTTTATAGTCAGTTCTTCACATGCAAAAGCACAGACTTGAAGACCTATAGGCAATAGTTCCTCCTTTCTTTTTTTTTTTTTTTTTTTGAAGTCTCTTACTATTCTTTGTGTTTGGAAAACCTAAGGAAAGCCCGTATGATGGTGTAGATCACAAACAAGGTAACCAATGGTAGAAGGTGCTAGAAAAGGATCAGAGTATGCCACTGTCTGCTAGCTACCTACATTATGAACTGAAGTTTGCTAAGTATTTTAACTGAAGCTTGCTAAGTATTTTGGCCACGTTTGTATAGTGTTTAAATTAAAAAAATGCTCTTTGGTGGCTAATGAGTTAAAATTCTAATGAAAACAAAGCTGATTTGTGTTGTCTGAAAACTATAATGGAATTTGTGGTTTAATTTTTCTTACGACCCCACGGTAAAACCAAACTGGTTTTTAAACCAGGTTTCTAGATTGACTCTCTGAAACACAGTTGAAGACATGTTTTGTTTATCCACATGTTCTACAGTGAGTTGAGTCTGGATAGAGAAGAAAATTGTGGTAGAAGGGATTCATTAGTCTTGGAAAACCTTTCAGGCTTTCTCTTTTTGGGGAAGAGTTGTGGGACTTCTGAGA
Organism: Vanellus vanellus; assembly: GCF_965231255.1. Lineage (NCBI taxonomy): Eukaryota > Metazoa > Chordata > Aves > Charadriiformes > Charadriidae > Vanellus > Vanellus vanellus. Next base: position 43,052 of record NW_028126724.1, read on the forward strand.
AGGGAGAGTTGTGACTGGGGAGAATCGGTAAGGGCAGGAGTGTAACTGTGCCATGATGGTGCCCAAATAATGAGCTACACATTTAAGTGATGCTGACCCATACGTGGTGTTTTCAGAACAGGCCCCAGAGAATAATGCTCCTGCTTTGCAGTTTCTGTTGTCTTTTTTTAGGGTTAGTTGGGTTTGCTTTTCATAGAATCATAGAATGGCTTAGGTTGGAAGGGACCTTGAAGATCATCTAGTTCCAATCCACCTGCCATAGGCAGGGACACCTCCCACTAGACCAGGTTGCTCAAAGCCCCATCCACCCTGGCCTTGAACACCTCCAGGGATGGAGCTTCCACGACTTATCTGGGCAACCTGTTCCAGTGCCTTCCACCCTCAAAGTGAAAACTTTATTCCTAATATCTAATCTAAATCTAACTTCTTCCAGTTTAAAGCCATTCCCCTTCATCCTATCGCTACATGCCCTCCTAAAAAGTTCCTCCCCGTCTTTCTTGTAGGCCCCCTTTAGATACTGAAAGGCTGCTATAAGGTCTCCCCAGAGCTTTCTTTTCTCCAGGCTGAACAACCTCACCTCTCTCAGCCTGTCTTCATAGGAGAGGTGCTCCAGCCCTCTGATCATCTCTCTGCTCTTTTTCTCGTAATTTGTCAGACTCCTGTTAGGTTAAGCAGGGCTTGTAGCGACCACATTACGTTATCTGACCGTGTGTCCTGGTTTGAGATAGAACAAAACTAATGTTCCTTTTCAATAATTTTCCTTTTCAGTTTAGTCTGGTCTAACTGAATGCACTCTCTGAAATTAATGGTATGTTTTTCAGACAGTGTCTGCTTCTGGCAATCAAAAAGTCTGATGCTTATAGTTAGTACCAAGGAATAGTATGCCGAGAGGCTTTTGCTTATACTTATCTCTGTATCAACCAGGGTTAGCTAACTTTGTTATGTACCGAGTTGGAAGCAGAAGAGCGGGCAGGAGCGGACAGGACAGATGACCCAAAACTGACCAGCGGGGTATTCCATCCCATCTGCCTCATGCTCATTATAAAGCTGAGGGAGCAAGGGCTCAAGTTCCCTTTTCTTCAGTGGCTGGAGTCGGAGGAGGACTCTGTCTGTTCTGCCTTTGATCCTGATCTGTGTGTTCCTGCACCCAGTTCCTGTCTGCTGCTGAGTCCAGTCTGGGATTTCCCCAGTGCTGGCTGGTGACGTGATTGTCATCCTGGGAGCTCGATATTGGGTTTATATATATTTGTATATATTTCATTATTTTCTTATTAATATTATTATATTTTCTTTTTATTGTTAATATTTCATTAAAGCTGGTTTAGGGTTTTTTTTCAAGCCGTAAGTCTTTCTCCCTTATCCTCTCTCCTTTCTCTCTTCTGGGAAGGGAGAGGGGTTAATAGAAAACATCTGTCATTCATTTAGTGGCCAGCCCAGCCCTAAACTGTGACTCCAGAGGCCTTCAGACCTTGGTCATTGCTCATGCCTTGCTTGACCCAGAGGGAAGCAAGTGTTAAGTTGTGTAGGCAGAGGACTCAGAAGAGGCTGGACTTGATGCGGTAGCCATACAATTTCTTATGGTAAATGGTTTTCTTTTGGTTAAACCACAGGAGCCTGACAGCCTACCTGTCAAACTTCAATGAGATGTGATAGCTGGCACAGCCCCTTGTCCGTTTTGCTGTGTGCAAATAACTTTCCAAAAGCATTGTGAGGACAGCACCTAAACCGTTTTTACAATTGCTGCTTTTTTTAGACGTTGTCTGATTGTGCAACAATGTTGGTTAGTGGCAAACCAAGATGAAGCTTTCATGTAGACTACTCTCTTACTGGATGACAGGTAGGGCTAGCAGAGAACCAGGAGTGCTGTGCAACATATTTGATCCTGTGCAAAAACGAGGTCTGTGTTCCTGAAGTAAGTGTTCATGTGCACATACTAGAGCATCCTCACTGTCTCACGGTCTTTCACTTTCACGCCTTTTTTAACAATAAGGAGGAAATTTTACTGGGTTCTGATAAGCAGTGCTAGGATGGAAATAGCCCATAAAGGCATCAGTGTTGCATCCTTCTTTTCTCTTTTTGTCTGCAGCCTGACTCACCAACTTCTAATAAGTGGCAGCTCAACAACTGGCTGACCAAGGTGAACCCACCAGCAGTGCCAAGTCTCAGCGAAATCGCCCATGGGGATGGATGTGAGGAGGGCCAGGAGCAGGGCGATGGCATCAGCAGCAATTCTTCCCACCAGCACGCTGAGCCGAGGGAGCGTCATCACAAAAGCTCCGGCCGAGCAGCCAGGGCTCCTCAGGACACTCATCTTCCAACCATACACAACTGCCAGAAGTCTCCTGTGCGCACCGAGGAGCCCTCGCTCAGGCAGACTTGTCTTCCTCAAAAGAGGAAGGTGAGGGGTGGAGGGGGAGGTGGGTTTGTACAAGGGCCAAGGTGGTGTTTGAAAAACCCGTGTGGAGAGTTCATTTCTGCTTCATAGGTTGGGAGTGCACCCATTATGCTCCTCCTATAAAGGTGCTATCAAACTTCTAAAGGGAATGCGTACCAAAACTTTCCACAGATGTTTCTTGTTGATCACAAATCCCCTGCTGAGCAAATGAAAAGCCTTGTAAGCTGTCTAACAAATGCTTTGGTGGTTTAAAACATTTTTTTCTGTGTTTTCTTGAAATACTAATTTTCTCAGACACCAAAACCTCAGCCCTCCTATGTCAGAGAGGACCTTTGGGCAGCAGGCTGTGTCACAGCATGCAGCTGGCCAGCCTGCTGGGAGCATTTGTGGGTTTCTCTGCTTTCAGCCCAAGCAGAGCTTTGTAGGGCTGCAGTTCCCCCTCCCCCTGCAACTCCTTGAAAAGCAGCATAGTATCTGAAGCACCTTCCAGACTGTGGAGTCATCTGTGCTACCCATTGAGTGTCTGTTGTGGGAGAGCACCTTGCCTGCAGTTTGTGGGGGTGCCCACAGGGACAATTGACCCAGGCCACCCTGGTCTGTGGTTTTTGGTTTTGTCCATGTATGCACCTTCTGCTGCCTTTAGTCACGCAACCACAGTCTGAGTAGCGTAGTCTTTTCCTGTGTGGAATTATTTATTTCCATGAAACAGTTGTGAAGGCTTGCTTATGCAAAGAGGACTGAATTCTGCAGATGTAAACTGTGTTATTACTAGGGGTGATGGCAGCAGCCCCGTGCCTTTTACTTTTCCATAAATGCAGACTTTTGACTGAACCAGGTTCACTGATAGTAACAACCATCACTAAACCCTGCTTTGGATCTCAGCGCTTGGATAAATATGTAGAAAATGTCTTTGGTTTTCCTGGAGCTGCTGTGGTGCTAGCAGCAATGCTAATGCTTAAAAGATGCGTGTATCCACTAAGGGGATTTGTAGAGTCCTTCAGCTATAATAGTTGCTTTCCCCTGAATTCCAAGACAGACCTTTATTTAACTGCGATGGTAGTAGCTCATGAGTGTTTTTGAAAGCTAACTGCCAAAGGGGACTGTGGATATACTTCCAGCCAGCTGGTTCAGCTGCACAGAGAGTTGGCTGCAGGTGTTAAGGTGAATGGGTATTCACTGTGGACGTTTCAGTGCCTGTGTAACTTTTTGGTCCTCCTCACAGAGCAGGTGGCTTAGCATGTGTGGGTGAATTACCTTGGTTCCCACGTGGGTTTCCTTTAGTCTTGTCATTTTCTGAGCTTCCCATAGTTGTGGGGAAGAGCAGGAAAATGGTGAAGAAACTTGAGAGACCCCGGCAGTCCCCCTCCTGCAGAGCAGCAAGAGAAAGGTGAACAGGCAGTAAATCTGTTGCTGCTTCTGTTGTCTCAAAGAGCCAAGAGAGGAGCTATTTGATACTAGACGTGTCTTCCCTTGCAGCCTGAGTATCTGATTGCAGGAAAACCCTCCTAAGAGACTCAACATCTGTATTATATCAGCATGCATCAGTGTCCTTGGAGGCTCAGGCTTCATCACAGCCAGTTTGGTCAGGTGCAGCTGTCAGACATCTTTTGCGGCACTGTGGAGCTCAACCTGGGAAACAGTTTAAGGACGTGATCTAGGTGCTTGAGGCTTGCCCTGAGCACGCTGCCAGAGGTAGACTCTGTGCTGAGCATAACCCACTGAGCACCACCACAGTGACGTAAACCTGGATGTACTCGAGAGAGAGAGACAGAAAGTCCTGCAATGCTTTTGGCTGCCACCAGGCGCACTATGGGTAACGCTGACTTATCAGTGTAGTTTCTTTTACATTTTCTTGGCTTGTAGCAAATTATTCTGAAGTTTTTGATTCAGGTAAGCAGATGAGGATGCTTTGTATTGTTAAGATCTATCGAGTGCAATTTAAAAGTATTATTTATTACCTCTCTGCCTTAATGGTTCCTGTTCTTCTGGTATCAGATTCTTGTTGTTAAAACCAAAAGCCCCTGTGCATCTTGGAAATCTGAGTGATCGAACTCTCCTGTGAATGCAGTTTTTTCCTTCCCTTTCATAAGGCCTATCACAAAACACAATTGCTTGCAGTTCATGACTTTGCCAGGAGGAATCTGAATACATTTCTGTACAATTCATACTGAGTAGGAGAAAAAAAAAACACAACCATCCAGAACAGATGAAATGCTATTTTTCAGCAATGGATGTGCCTTAATTTTGATTACTGTTGGCAACAAGAGGTTTTGCGTTTCCATCCCTGCAACTACAAAATAATTAATCTATCCAAGCAAAAGTAGATAATATCATTTTAGGATACTTGTCAGTGAGCCTGAAATCTATATCCGCTGTGCTCTGGGTTTCCACTTTGTCAGTTCCAGTATCTTATATTTTCTTTTTTTTTTTAACCAGAATCAGTCAAACTTAGATGTGTTTGTCTGTACTTTACCTGCACATTCAAAACCTGAGTGATTTTCTTTTTTTTTCTTTTTTTTTCCTTTCTTCCTGTTAGAGGGAAGTGGAGAAGGAGATTGATAGGAAGAAAATGAAATCAGAAAAAGAAACAAAACCATTGCAGTCTTCAGCTAACAAAGACTCCCATAAATTGAAGTGAGTATACAGTGGTGGGATGGCAAAAAGATGCATAAAGCTGAGTCTTTCTCAAAAAGGTTAAGGCGAGGAACTGTATCTCCTGTGCTTATGCTTGTGAGTTTGCTTATAACTTAATGTGTCTTCTGAAACTTAATCTGCTGCAGATTTGTCTTTACATCCGGGAACCAAACATGTGGCTATGGGAATATAATTTATTCACCTTTTTATTTGTTGCAGATGTGAAGGTTGGGTGTCACTTATCTATCTTCCTCTGTCTTCTCAACGCTGAGGATTATGGTTCTAATCATTCAAGCATAAGCTGATGTTTCAGTGGCTTGTTGTCTTCCCATACTTGGTTTACAGTGCTGCAAAAGCGTTGAATGTTGTTGCATTTGCCTTGATTTCCTACAGTTGAGATGGGAATGAAGACTTTACTATTTTAAACATGAACTTGTCCATCCTGCAGCTTATGTTGCTGCATGCTCTGATCCATGTATTACGCATAGCTCAAAAAATCTGTTTATGCTGCAAGAAGTTTAGTTGCCAGTTATGCCCATGCTGCTTTTCCTTCTAAGCTGGTAGGCAACCATTTGCACTGCTGTCTTTCAGACCAGATGCAGGAAACAAATCAGTGCAAAAGAATTTTACATTGCTTGAGTTACAAACAGTGTGGTAGACTGCCTGCCTGTGGGATGCAGGAGTCGTTTTCCCTTCTGCAAACTACCATGGTGGTAATCTGTCAGCAGATGATTGCCCTAGATGATCTGGGAGGTGGCAGCTGTTCTGTGGGGAGTAGCATGTGCTTGTTCTGCATGATAGTTTAGGGGTTTCAGGGGATGGCAAGAGGTTGAAGATGGTTGAAGATGTCTCTGGTTGAAGATGTCCCTGCCGGGGGGAGAGGGGGAAAGTGTCGACTAGATGACCTTTAAAGGTCCCTTTCAACCCAAACTATTCTGTGATTCTAGGTGAGTAAGACTTAAGAGTTCAAGCATCAGTTATTTCTGCTTTCATGAGAAATGGAATTAGCCTTAAAATGGTTTTAAAAAGGGAGTTGGACTAAATGATCCTTAAAAGTCCTTTCCAACCCAACCCATTCTATGATACTACGAACTTCTTTTTCTTTGCCCATGTCTTCCTCATTCTGGGTTCTGCTGTCATACTTATTTTGGGGAAGTTTGTGCTCTCACTGCATGAGAAGCAGCAGAAAGCTTTTTGTCAGATTCGTGGTACTTCACATGCATTTAAAGCTCTTAGCCTTTGTAAGGTGAGAAGATGAGGTGAACGCGTTTTGCACACAGAGAAACCGAGGTGCAGACAAGTTGAGTTGCTTGATCAGATTCTTGCCGCAAACAGGTGAAATAGCTGAAAGTGTAGCCCTGAAGTCATGACTCTCGTTCCCATGACTGAGCAGAGAGAGTTCTGGCAGCCTCTTGGGAAAGGATATTCTGCTAAGTGTAACTGAATGTCCATAAATTTCGACTTGGTGATTGTTGCTGTTTTCTTAATTGGACAGGTTCTGATGAAAGAAAAAAGTCATGTGTCAATGCTGATACTGTCTGCTCCCTCAGCTGCTTTTGCTGTCACCAGTGACAGGCTTTGAATTGTACTTATCGGCTGGCTGCTGGTGCACACGGTGTCTGTGCTAGGTGGGACCTGTCTTCTCCCAGCTTGACAACACAGAGGTGGATGTGATGGACATTGCAGAACTCTGGTTTCTTCCCTTGCTGCCGTGTGAGGCTGCTAAACTGGGATGCTTCAGAAGCACATAGGTGTGCAGCTCCCCCTTTCTCTAACTAAACCAACATGATGCAGAGCCAATAAGCTTTTTGCAGTGACTGGCCCAAATTTGTATATGGGTGAAACGCACAAAGCCCAATCCAGAAAACAGAGTTGTATGTATAGGTGAGTAAGGGTAGGGAGCATTTCCCTTTTCCACCAAAATCATCTCGTTGTCTTTGTCTTTTTTGTATGTGACCTAATGGACACACAGCCAGCATGCCTTTTGAATCATGAAACTGTGGAATTTCAGATGGCCTTCATGGCCAGGAATTTCTCATTTATTCAGCATAGCATTTGCAGTGCTTCTGGTACGTCTCCTGAAACTTAACCCATAATTTGCATACCAGTGTACTGCCAGCATTTTGGCTAGCTCTTTGCTAGAGCTAATGCTTCTAGGAGCATGTCTTCAAATGGGCAGTGTCCCTGAGAGGGGAGGCTCATGCATCAGTCACGGGGCACTGCGATCAATTCCTGCTTGCTTGTTGCTTGAATTGGAGGTATTGGATTGGTATGTAGCGTTGAGGTTTGTGTCCTGACAATACGACTAAACTGCTTTTCTGCAGAGAAAACATTGACGTGCTCTTAAAGCACTGAGACTTTGGGGCTAACATTTAGTTGTATGAAGGGATACAGAAGGGCTTTAATTCTGGGGTTCACTCCTCCCTTTTGCTCAGTGAAAATGAGCACCCCTTTTAGCCGTGTTCTGGCTTGCAGAGTGGGAAGGATAAGGATGCGTTTTTGGGGAGAGAGCTGTACCAAGGTAGGGAAGCTGGGGAGCATGTGTGCAGCGAGTAGGGACTGTACCATGGGAAAAGTGGGTTGTGGAAGGCAGGAGAGGACTGTCCTGTGCACAGCAGAATGAAGCAAGATGTGCAATGTCATGCTTCGGTCTTCTCACTGGGTTTAACTTAATTTCCTGCTCTTCTGATGTTGCAATCCATGAGTTGGGATCCACTGTTCGGTGTTTTCCTCGAAACTTTGAGAAGCTGGATAAAAACGATGTAAGTGAGCAGTAGAGAAACAAGGTTTAGAGCTATCTGGTGCTGCTTAAAGCTGCCAGAGTTCCCTGGTAATCCTAACTCCGGATGATCACAAAACTGATATGCCACCGTGTTATTAAATGTGATAGCCTCTGCCATTATAAAGCACAGCATTTTAAGTCTCTCTCACTTGAATCCTCTCAACTTTATAAGTGTTGTGTGGGTGAGCTGGCAAGTCTTAAAGGAACAACTCAGTTAAACTCGGTCAAAGCATATACAGGATCAAGTGTCAGGGTGAGTATTTCTGACCATAGAAGATATCTTCTAGCATAATGGGGAGAGAGAGTCAGTGCTGCAATTCATTTGCCTTGTTGTGTGATTTGTCCCAGGGATTTTAGTTGCTGTTATTACCCCTCTCCCATTTTCAGTGAAAAGAGGCTGTGTTGGAGGGATGCCTTTTTTGCAACATCCTGATATTCTGGTTGCAAGTCTTTACTCCAAGGACAAATCTTACTCCTACTTGAAAAGAAACTTTCTTGTGTGGTGTTGGCAGCTGAGGATGTGGTATCTAATGCACAATGAAATCCCTGAAGTTTCATTTTGCTTTTGTTTGATTCTTTATGTTAACAAGTCCTCTTATACTTCCAGAGAAATTTAAACAGAATTGGTACATGAAGTAGTTTTTTTTTAAAAAACTTAGTTACGTTATATGTACACCATATTCATCCCAATTGCTGAATTCGCTTCCCATCTCCAGAGCACCAAAAGCTTTACTTGAAAACCAGAAGAGAGATCTCCTGCTACCGCCACCTCTGCCACCCATGTCTCCTGCACATCCTCCACCAAAGTCAACCAAGATGGCCCAGAAGAGACCCAGAAGTGAGACTGGTGAGCTGCCTGCCATGGATAACACTGCCAGGAACAAGAGCGACCACAAGGATCCTTTGTTCTCCAAGCACAAGAAAGTGGAGAGAAATCACGCTGAATTGCCAAAGGGCATCGAAGTAGGTATCCATTATAACTGGTGGGATGTTTCCTGCAACTCATGAGCGCTGTGTGATTGTCTTTAGAAATGTGCTCTGAGGATATTAAAAAGGAAGGAAGATAAATGAGCCACCAAAGAAAGCTCTTTGAAGCAATTTTGCTCCTTTAATGGCTGTCTGGGACCATATGTTGCTAGCCCGAAAGCCTGCATTGTAACTTCTCTGCTGACTTTCCATCAGCTGTTTTCATTTCACCAGTGAACAATAGTGTAAAGGGACGACCGTGTAAAAACCCAAGGCAAGAGAATCATGTTTATGGCAGTAACCGTTTCTGACTGTAGGCGACTGCAAGTACAATATTGGCGTAAAAATAAGTGTGTTTACAGAAAGGAGTGGATTGCTTCAAAGTAAGAAACAAGCAACCTGTGGTTTTGGCTGCAGCTGGGATATAAGGTTTTGTGGCTTGCTTACAAAATTATTAATGATCCTTGCAGCTGGATCTTTGCATTTTTTTATTAGAAAATTCAATTCTATTCCTGTTTTCTGGTGGCTGGGGGTGTGTGGTCTAGTCTGTTGTTGTGTGTGTTAGGCCAGATTCTGCACACTGTATTAGCTGGCTTCTAACTGCTTGCTTTTTCCTGATAATGGAGTTAGTAACAGAGAATCAACAGTTGCTGTGTGGTTAAGCTGGAATAAGTGTGAATGGATATTACCCATTCCTGCCTTGGCTAGTGGCCATGAAAAATGTGGTCAGTCGGTCAAACTCGGTCAGTCGCCGAGGAGATCAGCTCCAGTGAAGGTCAGGCCTCACTGGGGAAGGGGATGGCGGCGGATCGGGCTGGCAAAGGGCTCTTCTGAGGGCTCTTGTAGCCGGGAAAAGCGGCTGGCGCGTGCTGGTGCCGGAGCCGGCAGCTCGGGGGCGGGCTGCTGACGCGGCAGGGGCGGAGCCAGCGTCACCCGCGGCAGTTCTAAACGGGCTGCTCAGGAGCGCAGCGGCCACGCGGGCAGCTGGTGGGCGTCACCCCGGGCGTCACCGAGGTGAGAGTGGGCAAACAGGGCGCAGCTCTTCTAACGGTAAGTTACTAAAAAACTCTTTACCCGGCCAGAACGTCATGGTAAGAACTCGGCAGAAAACCATGGCTTTCCTGAGCTCTACACCGAGCAGCTCTGAGGTGGCCACCCAGACAGAGCTAGCGTGGCAACATGCTGCCACCCAGGGGTCGGGCTGTAGGGAGTGCCCTTCTCTTGCGCCGGTGTTGAATAGTGACGGTGAGCAGGCCTGTGGGCGGTGTGCCCGAGTAGAGGAACTCCTTCAGCTAGTGATGGAGCTCCGTGAGGAGGTAAGCCGCTTAAGAAGTCTAAGGGAAAGTGAACAGGAGATAGATAACTGGAGTCACACTCTGTCTTCCCTGAGAGAAGCACCCCAGGGAGACCGAGCTCCGCATACAATGAACCCCACACCCTCTAGCATTGTGTCTGAATGTGGAGATTCAGAAGACAGGGGCCAGTGGCAACAAGTCCCCACTCGTCGTGGCAGGCGTGCCTCCCAGGTTACCCCCACGCCATCCCAGGTGCTGTTACAGAACAGATACGATGTTCTTGAAAGGGAAGAGGAGGATGACAATAACTGTGGCTTGCCAAACATTGAGTTGCCACTGAAGCCAAGACAGATTACACCTCATATAACGACATCATCATTTAGGAAAGAAAGACGGGTCCTTGTAGTAGGGGACTCGATTCTGAAGGGAGTGGATGGTCCCATATGTAGACCGGACCCAATCTGTAGGGAGGTCTGCTGTCTTCCTGGGGCCAGGGATATCCGGAAGAAACTCCCTAGCCTAGTCAGGCCTACTGACTACTACCCTTTATTGATCTTTCAGTTAGGTAATGATGAAATTCTAGGAAGGAGCCTGAGGGCGATGAAGAGAGACTTCAGGGCCCTGGGACGGCTAGTTAGGGGATCAGGAGCACAAGTAGTGTTTGCTTCTATCCCAACAATTGCACAGATGGATGGGAAGATTAACAGGAAATATCAGCTGATCAATGCCTGGCTCAGAGACTGGTGTCGTCGGCAGGATTTTGGGTTCTTTGATCATGGGCTGCTTTTCAGGACACCAGGCCTTCTGGCAGCAGACGGAAAAAGCCTGTCTCAGAGGGGGAAAAGGGTCTTAGGGCAGGAGTTGGCGGGGCTCGTTGACAGGGCTTTAAACTAGGTTTGAAGGGGGATGGGGATAGATCCAAGGTTGCTAGCAAAAAGCCTGAAAGTGGGGTGCTGGCACTAGACTTGGAAAAGACAGGGGGCGTAACCGGGCTCCTTAGGAAGATGTCTGGGGATGGCAGAACTTCAGCTCCCTCCAGTAAAAAGGAGAAAGGACCAATAGCCCAGCTGAAGTGCTTATACACTAATGCACGTAGCATGGGCAACAAACAGGAGGAGCTGGAAGCCATTGTACACCAGGGTAATTACGATGTAGTTGCCATCACAGAAACATGGTGGGATGACTCGCATAGCTATAGTGCTGCCATGGATGGCTATAGACTCTTCAGGAAGGATAGGCAAGCGAGGAGAGGCGGGGGGGTGGCCCTGTATGTCAGGGAGTGTTATGAATGTCTTGAACTAAATGGTGGTGATAATGAGATTGAGTGTTTATGGGTAAGGATCAGAGGGAAGGCTAACAAGGCAGATATTGTAGTAGGAGTCTGTTATAGACCGCCCAACCAGGATGAGGAGGCTGATGAAATATTCTATAAACGGCTGGGAGAAGTCTCAAGACCGCGAGCTCTAGTCCTCGTGGGAGACTTCAATTTGCCGGACATCTGCTGGGAATACGATACAGCAGGGAGGGAACAGTCTAGAAAGTTCCTGGAAGGTACTGGGGATAACTTCTTAACACAACTAGTGAAAGCCAACTAGGGAAGGTGCCCTGCTGGATCTGTTGTTTGTAAACAGGGAAGGTCTTGTGGGGGATGTGATGGTCGGAGGCCGTCTTGGCAACAGTGACCATGAAATGATAGAGTTCTCAATTCTGGGAGAAGCAAGGAAGGGGGTCAGCAGAACTGCCACCTTGGACTTCCGGAAAGCGGACTTTGGGCTCTTCAGGAGCCTGGTTGACAAAGTCCCCTGGGAGGCAGTCCTCCAGGGCAAAGGAGCCCAGGAAGCCTGGATGTCTTTCAAGACGGAAGTCCTAAAGGCGCAGGAGCAGGCTGTCCCCGTGTGCCGTAAGACAAGCCGTCGGGGAAAAAGACCGGCCTGGCTAAGCAGGGAGCTAGTGTTGCAGCTTAGGGAAAAAAAGAGGATATACGGCCTTTGGAAGGAAGGGCAGGCCACCCAGGAGGATTACAAAGAGGTAGTAAAGCGATGTAGGGAAAAAATCAGAAGGGCCAAAGCTCAGCTAGAGCTAAACCTGGCTTCTGTTGTCAAGGACAACAAAAAAAGTTTCTATAAATATATTAGCGATAAAAAGAGGACCAAGGATAATATCTGTCCTCTAGTAGATGGGGCTGGTAACGTAGTAACCAAGGATGAGGAAAAGGCTGAGGTACTTCATGCCGTCTTTGCCTCAGTCTTCAGCAGTAGGACCAGTTGTTCCTTGAATTCCCCGACCCCTGAGCTAGAATACAGGGATGGGGAGCAGAGTGAAGCCCCTGTAGTCCAAAGGGAAATGGTGAGGGACCTGCTTCAGCACCTGGAGGTGCACAAATCTCTGAGGCTAGATGGGATCCATCCAAGGGTGCTGAGGGAGCTGGCGGAAGTGCTCACCGGCCCACTGTGCATCATTTATGAACAGTCCTGGATAACCGGGGAGGTCCCAGCTGACTGGAGGTTGGCAAATGTGACGCCCATCCATAAGAAGGGCCGGAAGGAGGATCCAGGGAACTACAGGCCAGTCAGTCTGACATCGGTGCCTGGGAAGGTCATGGAGCAGATCATCCTCAGTGCCATCACACGGCACATGCAAGAGAACAGGGTGATCAGGCCCAGTCAGCATGGCTTTGTGAAAGGCAGGTCATGCCTGTCAAACCTGATCTCCTTCTATGACAAGGTGACCCACTTGGTGGATGAGGGAAAAGCTGTGGATGTTATCTACCTGGATTTTTGCAAGGCTTTTGACACCGTTTCCCATAGCATTCTCCTGGAGAAACTGGCTGCTCATGGCCTGGACAGGTATACTCTTCGTTGGGTAAAAAACTGGCTGGATGGCCGTGTCCAGAGAGTGGTGGTAAATGGAGTTAAATCCAGTTGGTGTCCAGTGACGAGTGGTGTCCCCCAGGGATCGGTGCTGGGGCCCGTTCTCTTTAATATCTTTATCAACGATCTGGATGAGGGGATCGAATGCACCCTCAGTAAGTTCGCAGATGACACTAAACTGGGGGGGCGTGTTGATCTGCTTGAGGGTAGATTGGCTCTGCAGAGGGATCTGGACAGGCTGGACAGATGGGCTGAGGCCAATGGTATGAGGTTCAACAAGGCCAAGTGTCGGGTCCTGCACTTGGGTCACAACAACCCCATGCAGCGCTACAGACTGGGGGCGGAGTGGCTCGAAAGCTGCCTGGCAGAAAAGGACCTGGGGGTGTTGGTGGACAGCCGGCTGAGCATGAGCCAGCAGTGTGCCCAGGCAGCCAAGAAGGCCAACACCATCCTGGCCTGCATCAGGAATAGTGTGGTGAGCCGGACTAGGGAAGTAATCATCCCCCTGTACTCGGCACTGGTGAGGCCTCACCTCGAGTACTGTGTTCAGTTTTGGGCCCCTCACTACAAGAAGGACATTGAGGTGTTGGAGCGTGTCCAGAGAAGGCCTACAAAGCTGGTGAAGGGTCTGGAGGACAAACCTTATGAGGAACGACTGAGGGATCTGGGGTTGTTTAGCCTGGAGAAGAGGAGGCTGAGGGGAGACCTTATCACCCTCTACAACTACCTGAAAGGAGGTTTTAGAGAGATGGGAGCTGACCTCTTCTCCCTGGCGACAAGTGATAGGACAAGAGGAAATGGGTTCAAGTTATGTCAGGGCAGGTTTAGATTGGATATTAGGAAGCATTTTTTCACTGAAAGGGTTATTAAACATTGGAATAAGCTGCCCAAAGAGGTGGTGGATTCACCATCCCTGGAGGTGTTTACGAAAAGGGTAGATGAGGTGCTTAGGGACATGGTTTAGGAGTGGTGGTGTTTTTATCAGGGTAGGTTAATGGTTGGACTTGATGATCTTAAAGGTCCCTTCCAACCTCACTGATTCTATGATTCTATGCTGTCTTAGCCATTGTGCAAGCAAACCTGTGACTTAATTTCTCAATGCTTGGGAAAAGTTTGAGTGGTATTAAGCCTTACTAGCAGTCAGGTAAGAAGCCAAGTTTCTATTTCTGTTATTGGATGGGGTGCTGGGGAAGAAGGTAAGAAGATGGTGAGAACCTGGAGAGTAAACTGTGCCTGGGACAACTAAATCTTTTCTCTTGAAATTTAGGAAAGCCAGGCTTTGGAATTGATTTAGATGTACCTCTCTAACCAGCTTTATCTCTGCTCTGTTTTTCAGGGATCTGTAGGGGATGTCACAAATCCTTTCCCAGTGCCTTCTTTGACGAATGGTACCTCCAAGTCAAGGAGACCTCAACTCAACTTTGAAGAGTAAGTTGTTGTTTTACACCCCTTGTCTGTACTTTCTGAAGACACCAGGCAAGCCTGGCCCTGCAGCCGCCCTGGCTTCTGCTTCCTAATGAGCCCTTCTTTTGGGAGGAAAGAGAGAGGAAGAGATGTCTGAGACCTGCCCTGTACTGTCTTCTCATGCCTGGGACTTACTCCACCCCCCACAAAGCAAAGGTCTCATTACAACAGTTCTTGGCTTGAGGGAAGCTACTCTGGAAATTAGGTACTTTTTAACTCTGAGAGGTGTCTCATGCCTGCCAACAAGTGATGGGTTTTGATTTATGTGTTTCTTGGCAAGCGGCAAATTCCTCTGTGACAAGGTGCTGGGCAGGCAGCTGACTTTATCTTGAGAGGGCATGACTCACTCGTTAGTGTACAGGTGGCTGTGTGCCATTTGCACGGTGAATAGATTATCCCAGTGCACAGAAATGTGTGTCATGATTGAGACCCAAGACCTGTAGAAGCCTTGGTGACCGTATGTCTTGTAAGCAAATAGCTCGAATGCAAGCTCTCTTGGTCCAAGATGACAGTGTGGTACTGCAGAGTTCACTGTATGTTTCAATCAGAATGTGTTTGTGGTATTGTACTTGAGGAACGGCAGGAGATCACACAACTACTGTCTTTCCATGGGAGCAAAGAAGTAAACTTGGCCTCATAGTAACCTAACTTCTGGTGGATTTTTATTTCAAAATGTAAGTTTTCAATGTCATTCTAACATACATTTTTTAAGAAATCAATTAACTTTATCTGTGCGTTCAGCTGCTGCGTATTTCTGAACAGGCAGACAACATTCATTTAGTGATTATCATAATTGTAAGGTGTGTTTGATAAGACTGTAACAGGCTTACCAAAACACGATGTTTGGACTCATAGCATCCTATAGATCTGAAGGTAAAATTGATAATTATCCCCCCCTTTTTCTCTGCTTTCTGTTTTTCCACTCTCTGTCCCCAATTCAGACAGCATCCGACAGAATACTACATAGAAGAGGCCAAGAGGCTGAAGCACAAAGCTGATGCAATGGTAAGTCCTGGCCCTGTGCTAAAATGTTAACCTTCTCTTGCATTCGGACCAAATACCTGTGTGCATGTGAATAAGATTCGCTCGCTAACATTACTTCCATACTCGGAGTACGTTCAAGTTATATGTGGGGAGGCTGTCTTTATTTGCCAAATGTTCAGACATTTCCCTTTGTTGTAAAGACATCTAGGGAATATGCCTGGAGAACGGGATTTGGAATTGACATTGCCTGAGGTTAGCAGGCCTGTTTGCTTTGCAGAGCTATCACGAAGTCCTCGGAAAATACAAGGAACAGTTAGTTTTAAGACAGTTTACTCTGAAACATCAGGATCCTGACAGTAATTGTGTTGCTGGCGAACAAGACTTGGAAGTGCCCTTTGTGGAATGTGACTGACTTTCTCCACTGTGTGCAGTTTAACAGTGTGTATGAATGAGCGCTTTTTTTTAATGCTAATTATGGCTCAGTCAGATAATGTACATTTGCTAATTGTCGTTTACTTGTGAAAACGAAGTGGGGGAATACTGCAGAGGAAAAGCCTCATCTGCCTCTCATTAGGCAGGCCTCCAAGACCAGAAAATAATATCCAAGAAAAGTGCAGATGGTGAATTACTGGAGGAAAAGATTGAGCAAGAGGAAGAGATACAAATAGCCAGAGCACACAAAGCTGATGACTGGGCCTACTCAGGGCTACTGCTGAGAACCCTTTAATTATCTCCTGGAGGCCCGACTTGCATCTTTTTCTTTCTTGAAATCCTGCCTAACTAGGGAGAAAAAAGGAAATCGGGTACACTTGAGAGAAGTAGTTTTTGTCTTAGTCTAAAAATGAGAATTTTCTTCCCAATAGACCGACAAGACTGGAAGGGCCTTTCAGTACCTAGATGCTGCCCTCTCCTTCATTGAATATGGGATTGCCTTGGAATCAGATGCATCAGCACCAAAATCAGCTCACAGCCTATTCAGCGGCACCATAGATCTCATCAAGTAAGCGGTTTTCAAAGTGCGATGGTTAGGCTGCGTGTTTGGAGGGGAAGGGTTAGTTGCATTGCTTGTTTGCAACTGTGGCCAGTTTGGATTCCCACCATGGAGCAGAGTTCAGGTTGCTGTACAAGCACGAGAAAGACCATCCGGAGGCATCAGAGGCAAATCCTTTGAAGTGCTTCAGCATTGCTTATCAGAAGAAGTAGGCACCGTGTCTTCCTCAGCATTTGAGCCTTGCAGCTGAGGTACACCAGAGGATGCTGGTTATGACAATCAAGGCCATGAAGGAGTTTTCACTTCATACAGGTCTGAAGTTGCTTTTGCATGTGAGCTCAGTAGTATTTAAATTTAAAAAAAGCAAAGCAAAGATATAGCATGTGGAAGAACAGTTTGTGTCCCAAAGGTCTTGTAGCTTGATTGAAGGCAGACTTGACTGGTTTCTCCCATGTGTCTTTCTACTAGTACACTTTATTGAGGTTTCTTTTAGCAACCTTCCCCATTTAGTTTCACAGCCATTGTAGATGCACGTAGATAATATGACGTATACAAGCAGCACAACCCAAGCAACCATGTATTGGGTAGAAAAGAGGCAGGTATCGGTTATTCATACCGAAATTACAGGTTATATGAGTGTTTTTGAGAGCTGATTTGACTTCTTGCCTTAGAGCTGAAACAGCTGTCAGGTTTTTGGTTTTTTTTTTTGTGGTAGACTTCAAACTTTTTAAATTACATTGTTTGCTTTGTGGTCTTGATGGACTGTATTTCCAAGATGCTGTTGTTGCTTTATTTTCATAAAGGAGACTTGCTTGTTTGTTGTTAGCCAAAAGAAACATTTCGACTAAGATGTCTGTCTTGTCCAGAAACAATTGAATTAATATTTCACCTTCAGTAGTAGGGGCACCTCTTCTGGGTCCCAGGCCTGTAAGTTAGCGTGTAATCACTGTAAGAGGAGAGTGGGTCGCATAAGGGGTCACATCTGTTCGTGCTGCGTGGAAAACAACGCATTCTGAGACAGTACTCTGCTCAAGATCATACAAAGCACTCAGTGCCAGGACTTAAGAAGTCAAGGCAGGTTTAGGTTTCATGACTTTTGGACTGATGTTAGAGATAACGGCATGCGCTGTTTTTTCATAAACAGCAGGACTTCAGAGCACTGATGGCTGACAAGATTCTGTTTTTTTTGTTTCCTTAGATTCATCATGACATTGAAATCCTTTACGGACTCCTCAGCATCTTCACATGAAAAAATCTTTGCCGTGTTTTGGTTTGTAACTGTTTTTCTCTGCCTTCCTATTCTGTGTTTAGACTCGATAGAGTGAAAGACCCATTACTTTCAGGGGCAAAGGAATGAGTTAAATGGGAATCAGAGTTCCACAAGGGAAAAAACCCACAGAATAAAAACCAGAATGAACTGGAACATCTCTAAAGTGCGCCACGTTATCACAAGGGACCACATGTGGAAGGCACAGGCTCTAAAATTTGATCTGCTGGTAACCTGAGAGCACACAAAGGCTTTCACCTAAGGTGAAAGAATGCAATTTGGCTGCCCATGTTTGAGCCATGTAACTGAAGCTATCACTGAACATAGCTGAGGCACTTCTGGACAGGGGTTTAACGGGCCTGTTGCACCTATAAGAGGTCGGGCACCTGTTTGAATATAACAGCAGACATGGCCCGCCCTTGTTTTGTTTTGTGTTTTTTTTTCGCCTTGTGATTTTTTCACAGGGTCCTTTTTTAAGATGAGCAGGAGGAGGAGAAATTCTGAGCTTTCTTGACTTTGCAGTACGGCTGATGTGTGCCTGCCTCTGTCCCACAAGGCTGATGACTGCTGAGCAGGCAGCAGCGAGCATGAACACTGACGCTTGGGTGTGTTTCTGTTCACAGCATGCGCTGCCAGTCCATTCTGCACATGGCAATGTTTCGTTACAAAAAAGACACTGCAATCAAGTATTCCAGGATCCTGAATGACCACTTTAAGGTAGGGCACAGATATTACCAATCTGCCAGCTGGATGGCTGCGGCAGTTACTGATGTTGGCCCAATAGCCCAAATCTAACAAGAGTTCTGTTCCTTGCTGCAGAGTTCTTCCAGAGTAACACAAGCACCTTCTCCATGTGTTGCAAGGTAAGATTTAAAAATACATATGTTGTAATGTGTCTGTAAGGGTGTGAGTGAAAACAGTAGCCGGAATATTTGAGTTGCTAACTGCATTTGAGAGCGCCTCACCTCTCGCTCTTTCTTGCCACCTGAAATCACACTGTTAGGGGGCATGAGTACTTTTCTTCTCTCTCTTTCCTGTCTTTTCTCGTTGGAAAGGGGTTGCTTTTGTGTTATGAGGTCCAGAGTTACAGCATAACAAGAAGAGCAGTTCTCCACCAGATAAGCAGATCAGAGCAAGGAAGGTATCGTCACTATGCTGTTTCAAAGCCCCTGTTGTCATCTTTTTTCTGTTAGAGATCCCTTGAGACTTAATGGGATAGCATCCCCATCTCCCTGGCCACTGTCCAGTATGATTATGCCTTCGTCCTGGGGTAGCATAACTTTGAGGTGATACTTCAATATTTGTCTCTTTAGCTTAGTCACCAATTAAGAAAAAGAAACTAATTTTCTAATTTATGAGTTATTGAGCGTTTTGTCCTTTCTATGTATCTACAGCAGCGTTGCTGTGTCTGTGGCAGCAAAAGCAAAGGGCAAGCTGTCACATAACAGTGTTTCACCTGATGCCCTGCAGACTGGGCCTGTGTTTTTACGACAATGAGTAAGAAAGAGTTTTTCTGTGTGCTGTGGTAATTGCATTTGGCAGATAGCTACCTGGTTCCACGTCTGTCCCTTTTAAACTCTGCAGCTGAGAGAGGGTTGTTTGGTCTTTAATATCAATGCTGAAATTCCAGTTATTTTTCTGCTGCCTTGCACAATATAGTTTATTGGGAAGTAAATGGTCTCCCAAGAGCAGTGGTGGAAGCCCTTTCATACCAGGTACTAAAAGTTAAGTTGGTAGAAGTGGTGGGGGTGAAGTGATGTGACGAAGCCAGCCTGTGTCTGGAAGGCGGGCAGCTGACTGCATGTAGCTTCCCTACATCTATAAATAAGTGTGGGTAGGCGCACCTGGCTGCTTTGACTAGCTGTCAGAAAGCTCCAGCCTCTATAAGTGGTGAGCTTCAGCATGCCTGAAATGGAAGTCGTTAGAAAGAAAACACTCAGATAATCTGGTGAAGGCTTCCACAAATAGGTGTAGATTTTGGAAGGTATGGATGGCCCTTTCTGATGTCTGGTTCTGCATTTTCTTTTGTCAAGAGGAGTCCTTAGAGTTGCAAATCACTTCAAAAAACTTGGCCTTGCACTTGAAGGACAATTACTTGTTATGTTGCTGAACACATCTCAGTTTTCAATCCTCCGCTCCATACTGCGGGCCTGGATGATAGCGGATAGCTCCTGGCATAAGATAGTCTTGTGGCAAGGCTTTTAACTCTGAAGTTAAATGTCCACGATGGTGTTTCTTTCTCCTGCAGAAGCACAGGCATGCCTTCTGCTCTTTCTCCAATGTCCTCTCCTGCCGGTTCTGTGAGTTCTCAGCCGGGATCGAATGCTAGCAACTGCAGTGGCAACAGCATTGGCTCTTCAATCACTGTCCCCTATAATATCCCAAGCATCACCTCTTCCTATGTCAACATCACTTCCTGTATCCTCTATGCGTATCATATTTGGGAACAGGCTGATGCACTGGCCAGGAAGAATAAGGGTAAGTTTTTGCCTTCTGGCTTTTCTGTCTTGTGTGTTGTGGTTATGTGTATGTTCTCGCTTAAATCCTAACACTCAATGGAGCAAACACCATACCTAAAGATCAAAGCATTAAATATGTTGAAATAGACAGCTATGGCATATTGGCAGGTTATTGGCAGAGATACTTGATGGTGATATATTGAGGAGTGTTCCAATTAAAAGATTGTCGTGGCATCCTCAAACGTCTAAGAGCTAAGGGATGAGGGTATCAAATGCAGGAAACCAGCCAACTTGCTTCATGGTAACACAAGAAGCATAAGGGGTTTTTTGCTGTTTGTTTTTCCCTTTGGGGCGCAGAGCTTTTCTGAGTCGGTTCACTCTCTATAAAAACAGCTTTTTGGCCTGTAGCATTGTGTTTTAGTTTGTTTGTCAAACTTCCAGGTATTTTTGTCTTGAAAACGGTGAAACTGGCTTCTCTAACAGAGGATCTGAGCAGCACTTGAATTGGAGTCCTTTCTGGGCACGTGACCAGTATTTGCCGGTAGCATTTCCTAAAATTGCTGCTACTTTTTTTATTTTACAGTTTTGTTAATAAAAAAGTTGTATTGTCCTGTGGTACAAGCAGTGGTGAGTAAGCAAAAGCCCTAGAGTGGGTGCAGTTCTATAACCTGCCATCCCACGTGGCATTTGCAGTGTCATTTTTCATCAAACACAAAGTTTTGTGAGCTACTGTGGGCAAAGGGACGTATTGCCACGGTCTGTTGGCAAACTTGCAAAAGAAAGTAACCATGATGCGCCTGGCTGAATTGTTGGAAGGCTGTAAAAGTACTCATGCTAATGAGGCAGTTGCTGAAATTCAAAAGGCTTTGCAAGTCACCTTTGAATAAAGTAGCTCCAGTTGTTGGCTGTCTTGTGAGCAAATCTGTGCTCGCAGCAGCAATTCATGTGTAGTATTTTGGATTATGTCCTCAAAAGGCTGATAAAAGACTGTCACACAGAAGGCTCAGTGGATACTGCTGGTAAGCCAGAGGAATGAGTCATGGAGGAAGACCTGTAGGGGGGACAGCCTGAGCACAATCTTTCATCAATCAAGAGTAAATTCAAAACCTGCTCTGTGTTGCAGTAAATACTCTCAAGGGAGTGGATCTGTGCAGGAGAACAGTAAATACTCCTGTAGGCTTTGCATTTGCTGTCACTGTTCAGGACGGTGGAGGAGTTCCAGTTCTGATATTTGTTGATATTTGGTGTAATGTACAGGTTCTAAGAGGTACAGAGAGTGAGTACCTAAAACTATTGAAAAGGCCACATCCTTGATTCTTTTATGCAATTCATAGGGCTTAAGAAGAAGAAGAAAGAGCAGTGGCCTTCAGCTATCAAGTTCCCTTAAATGGAGAAGTTAGTGGAAAGCAGTTAGTTATAACTGATGTCCAAGGCACTTGTGCTGAAGTGCTTTCTGGCGGGTCCAAAACTAGGTGCTTCCAGTGCAGGACCCAGCTCCTCACTTCAGAGCAGTGCGTAATTCAGATCATGAGGCTGTAACACGTTGCCTTCTGGCCTCTGATGTTCCACAGCAATGACGAGCAGAGGTTGCATGTGTGCATGTAAAGTCACTCTCCTTTCACGTGGTGCTGTGGTCACAGATCAGATTAACTTCTGTTTGCTCAGGCAGGGAGTTTGGACTCCTCGTCTCTGCTTGCAGCTCTTCTGTTCCCCATGAAGGGAATGGGTACCCATTTTGTAAACAAAAGAAGGAAAATCAGGGGAAATGCGTTTTCTGCTTCTGAATTGGAAAGTATTAGAAGGAAAGCGTTGTGTTCTCTGCTTCTGAAGAGTTCCTTGCACAGCCAAGCAGAAATTTTCAGCCTCCAGGTTCAATCTTTGTGTGTAAAAAAGTAGAGCTGAGAATGGCCAGGTTCTCAAAAGGTATCTGGCAAGACGATTGAGGCTGGAGGGACTGGGGTGAGCCCGTGTTGCTGGAAGGCAGGTCACGCAGCAATGTCTTGGAAAGGTGTGATAATTTCCTGTAAGTCACTGTCACCTGCCGAGATGATTGCCAGCGCAGAGCAGGGCATTTAGCCTGCCAGCACCTCCCGGCAGGTTCAGATATGCTGCAAGATCCATTTTCTGCCTGTGCCGGAGGAGGAGCACGGTGCCTGAATTTGGTGGCAGGATAGGACTCTGTTAAATCTGCCTGATGTGCCCAGCTGTAAGCAACTCAAATCAGAGCTGTATAGCCTGCCAAGCTATCCAAATTTTTAAACCTGCTCAATTGAGAAATCATGATGCCTTCGACGTTTGAGGATGGATGAAGGAGAGGGACCAGTCCAACGACAGCTGTGTGTGCTTCTGGGCATTGCTCAGAAAGACACTCGAATTTGGCCTGTTTAAAATCTGGGGGAAGCACACAGCACATGTGTGAAGACCCAAACTTTTGCCCACCTACCATGGAGTCTCGACGTCCCTTTAAACCCAGCGGTTGGGGAGGCAGTTCAGTGTATGCAGGTGTGTGTGAGTACGTTTTCCTCTCATGTGCCCTGCCTCGTGTGCTTGGTATGCTTCCCAGCCTTCTAATGTTGCTGAGCTCTTTGCATTAATGCGTTTAATGGGACTTGCCGGCTGACAGTGTGCTGCTGTTGTCGCTCCTTGCTGCCCCCTTGCCTGTCAGACATGCCTGTTACGTGAAACCAACCACATGTTTTCTCTCTCCCTACCCTTTTTCCAGAGTTTTTTGCTGAACTCGGCACAGCGACGTGCGCTCTGGCACTGAACAGTAGCATGACTGAACTGGTACGCTACACTAGACAGGGTTTACAGTGGCTGAGACTGGAAACAAATACGCCTTAACTGGTGCTCCAGGTGGTTAAGTACCTTGAACTTTTTTGCACTTTTGAAGCCTCAGAAACAGTCTGACTTGTTGAATCGTTGGATACAAAGCACCTGCAAGGGAAAATAAGTTAAGGTGGAATGGATCTGGTTACACTGGAAAAACTTTGAATGGTGTTTGTAGGGTAGCGCTTTGCTGCCTTGAAAAAGAAGAGATGGAGGAAAGCCTCGATGTTGATGGCACCTTCCTTTAAAACGACAAAGTGCAATAAATTGTCTGAATGGCTCAATGTATTGATGGTCTATAAACATTTCTATTACGGATAACCAGCAGGACAATAATCACACATGAAGAAGTGCCGACAAGAAGGAAATCTGCCTCCAGACGTTATTACGCAACATCCCACAGTCCACAACAGTTGTGTGCCCAGAAGACATGTCAGAGAAGTGTTTTTGCAAGCACGGATGCAATCTTTGGTGTCTTTGTTCCTCAGATGGCAAGTAGCAACCTCATCAGCACCGAACAGCATTATGTTACAGTAAAAACAGCAAATTGGTCTGCCTTGCCAGCTTTCCAACCTAACCCTCTTGCATTTGTCAACCAGCTGCTGTCCTGAGAATTGGGGGAAGCCACTGCCTTCAGCGCTGCAAGTTCACTTTTTAAGTCATTGCTGCTCTGGTCCTCCTCCTTGCCACACACTCGTGCACACACATGCCCTTAGCACTCGAACTATGTTACTTAGGGTCTTGCTTGGTTTAAGGCTTGTAAGCCAAACACAGCTGGGGTGCCAAAATGACCAGGTATGGTTGGAAACAGCTCTACCCTTCTTCTGTGGTGGAGGGACATTGCTCACACTGAGGACTCCTTGTCCGGTTGCTTATTGTCGCTTCAATGGGTGGGGGTGGACAGCTGTACTGGGTCACCGTGGTTGCTTGGACATTGTTCTGAGTCTGAGAGGTTACACGGGGAGGAATCGCTTCTGTTTACGTGGCTGAATGTGGAACATAAGACAAATGTTGCGTTTGGATATTTGCCTGCAACCATTGCTGGTCTCGGTGAATATCTAAGAGCAGGATTTGGTACCAAAGTAGGGCATCCTTCATGTGGGAGATGACTCACTTGCTCTTTCTCAACCAAACTACAGCATGGGCCCAGCAACTTAGAAATCTGCAACTTAGACCACTGGGATCCTGCCTTAGTCTTCCCGCACCTTCAAGGGACTGTCCTTTTATGTTCACTTTATTAAAAGCCATAGTGCATTTCAGGGATAAGCTGTCCTAACCAGTGGAAGAAAGGTCCATGTCCTCCCCCTCCCCGTTTTACCTATCAAACTTCACTTGTGCTCCTTCTCCCTGGGGGAGAGACTGCTCTGAGTAAGCCAGGGACAGAGAGGGGCTCAGCATTAACTGTTTTGTTCTCAGGAAGCGCAGGGATGGCCAGCTGGCCTGAAGTCTTGATGTGCACTTTGGAGCTCAATTCCAGACTAGAGGGTCGATACCTTCTTCGGACTTTATCTTCAATCAAAGCTATTCTTAGGATCACCAGCTGAGGGGGAGGAGGGAAAGAAAAAAGCTTTATTGAACCTGAAGACCGCTGTCGGAGTCTGCCAGAACCGTAGCAGAGTGTTAGGGGTAAGCGTAAGGTGAAGCAGGGACATGAGTGTGTTCCCCCCCCAGTACTTTCACTTGCATACACCCACCTCTCTCCCTGCTGCCAGGCCGGGTTCCCAACGGAGAGCCACTTGCTCACAGCTTGCCTGCCCCAGGGGGACCTGCTGCAAGCCGCGAGGCAGGGTGTGCAACTGCTCCTGTCCTACCTCCAACTCGGTGCAGCCCGCGGGTGCACCAGGTCCTGTCCTCACCTGCCCTTTGGTCAATTTGCTGCCCAGATAGTGATAATCTGTTGTCCTGATCCTAGGAAAGCAAATGCAAGGGTGTCGGGCAAGCAAAGTTGGTAAGAAGACACCCGGTGAAGGCAGATGAACTATTGGCATTTGCTTCTTTACGGTTGGGAAAAGGCAGCATGCGCTCTGCTACCATGTGGAGGCGGTTGTGCAAGGGCTGCTCCCAGTCCCAGGGCAAATTCCCATGGGCTTCGGAGGAAAGGAGATCACGGGCAGTTCGTGTCAAAGGCATGTGGGGGCTATTTGGAGGCTCTCATTTCAAAAGCGATCTGTGGAAGCATCAATACCAAGCTACATAGCAGGAAGCTATGTTTTGTTTCAGGTCATGGAGAAGACTGTTTAAATAATAGGTAATTTTTAAAAAGCCATCATATTTCAACCTTGAGCCAGGTCAGAGGCCTGCAAAGGGTTAGGAAAGATGCTCATTGTTTTCACTTGGGCCTGTTCAGGCCTTTAAAAAAAAAAAAAAAAAAACACAAACCAAAACAAACCACAAACAAACCCCAAACCAAAACATAGCAGTGGAGGAAATAGCATTTGCCATTAGGATAGAAAACCATGAATCCAAGAAAAAACAGCGGTGATGGTTGAGTCACAGAAGGAGAGGAGGCAGCTATGGTGGCAAAGCAGCATCATTTCCATGCAATATTTACTTAGAAGAAATAATACACGTGTTGAAATTGTCAAATGTTCTATTTTTAAGATGCCATTTATTTAATAGCTGAAAGCCCCACTTACATGGAGATGAAGATTTCTTCTGTAACAGGAAGTCAAAAGTCTGACTGCAATGTCCTTGTTTTTGGTTTTGTCCTCTCCCCTCCCTCTTGGTTCCCATTATAAATCTGTACACCTTAAGCTTATTTGGGGGATGTATGTCCCTCTTGTTAATAACTTTTTTCCTGCCCTGTGTGTGATGGAGTTTCCGAAATGGTTGATTCATTCATCTGGGGAAATAAACAATAAATGAAGTAGCCTGTGTTATGAGTTGTTGCAAGAGTCCTCGTGTTCTCAGCTTTTTGTAGAGAAATTGTAATTTGCCTTTTCTCTCGGAATGGTCTTAGTGTTTCCCTTCTGAACGAGGTTTAAGGATGAATTTCTATACAAGAAATGTCTGTTTCAATTGCTCCCCTGTTTATCGCCCCTTGTCCTTTCCTTTAGGAACAAGAATGGGTGCAAATCTAGATGCTCAGAGTGGCAGGAGGATCACGCCTCAAGACATCTGCCTCCTGTCCTCCCGAAAGGGATTCAGGGAAGATTGTGCTGGGGTCAGCTTCTGAGAGCTGCCAGAGCCTGGCTCTGAGCACTCGCTGACCGGAAAATCCCACGGGTTGGTTTCATGCAGTTGAACAAGTTAAATAAGAAAACAAGGAGACAGGGCACACAAATGGCAGTTGAAGCGTGCTGCTTTGCGTGTGCCACAAAGGTGTTGCAGGGCACAGTGCTGGGAGGAAGGTCTGCTCAAGTTGAGTTCATGGATACGTTTCTGAAGTGCTGCAAGGAGGATTCACCTCAGGGAATCCCACAGGATTTCATGCCCCATGGTAGCTCTGCTTCTCATTGGTTAAGCAGGGTGGTCTCTTTGCAATGGCCTTACTCTTGTTTGGGGCTTTTCCCACTTTTTGTTTTATGTCGGGCAATGTAACTGTTCTTGGAAGAATGGTTTTTGCATCTCTCTGTGCACGATTGTGCTAAAATTCATGCATATCATTCAGGTCCTTTCTGCAATAGGCATTGCACCTAAGATGGTTGCTAATAATGGATGTGGTTTTCTAATGTAGTAAATTGTAGGGTATACTGAAACCTGTTTTAATACCCACTAGATATGTTGCTGTTACAGATGTATATAGCAATGTAGACTTTTTTTGGTCACTGCACGCTTAAAATCCCAATGGCAAAATTGGAATTGAAGTATGAATAAAAGGAAAAAATACCTAGTTAGTTAAAAAACAAAACAAAAACAAACCGAAATGTACCCAGATGAGCATCTGCTGGGATTTTTACCTACAGACTAGACAGGAGGAGCTCGGTGGTGTGTTTGCTCAGGCGAGGTGGGACTGGGACTCGATTCACTGCCATCAATTAGTGTTTCAAGTGGCATGAAACCAGGTCAGCCCCAGGCTGATTAAAAGGTGCGTGGAGGGTAAGAAAAGAGGACGGGAAGATAGCTTGTGGTTGTGGACGTATGTATGTGGATTAAGCATCTGTGAATTTTGTTCTGGTTTCGGTGGGTCGTGAGGGGTAATTGGACACGAGCTGTCCTGTCTGCCGGCCAGGGTGGAGCTGGTTTTCCTGTGTCGCTCTCATCCTCTGTCCCACCATTTCCTACCCCCTTGTGCCCCAAAAAGTATGTTTCACACACTCCTTGCTTGAGGCAAAAGCAAGGAGGGTTAGTTTTGGAGGTGGGAATGGAGATGGGGAGTGGAAGGAGGGATGCAGAGGAAGGGCGTGCGATGTGCCAGCAGGGAGGTCATCCAAAAGCCAGGGCGTGAGAAGGGGGAGCAGGAGGCCATGGGGCTGCAGCAGGTTTTGACCATCCTGCTCATCTTTCTGCCCTGGGGCAGCGCCCCCCCTTGGCTAAAAGGGTCAAAAATGTTTTGGGGTGGTTTTCCAAGAATATTTTGTTGTTGTAGTTTGGTTATTTATTGAGCCTTTATTGACCAAACCTAATTTTGCACCTGTGTTTAAGTTGAGGTTTGTTATACGTTATAGATTAGCTTGCTTTCTCTCTTTGGCTTGGCTTACCCTTTTCAAAGGCAAATGTTATTTTTGGCAGTTTCTCAGCCCTATGCTGCTCTCCAAACACTAAAATAGCCCATTGGCGGCCTGTGCTTTCTTTATATTAATTGCACTTTTACTGACCCCCGTCACTACCCAAAACCAACAGTGTTCCTGGGCCATCATCAGCATTTCTGAATGTGTTTCTGTAAACTTTGCGTTCCTGAAACAAGGACTCGTGCATGTTACAATGGCAGCGTGCGATCACTGCTGGTTTGCGATGTGTTTTGTCAAGGTACAGGGTTCCTGGAATTCCCACTGGGTCTTTCTCCTCTCCTACTCAGTATTGCTGAACTTAAGGTTTTCTTTGGGTCCAGCATTTCCTATCATAGCAATACAGCAATGTTGTCCGCTTCTGTTGAGCCAGCCAAACTGCATCCCAACCGATAGCTTTTTTCTGTTCTCTTTCAATAGTTGAAGCCGTGTATCAGCCCGTATGTGGTCTGTGGCAGCTGAAAGGTATTTCTGAAAGTTGCTCCAATCTGTGCAATTTTTTGCTTGTTACACGTGAGGTGCAGCAGGCTCTGAACTTGCTCATGAGCTTTCCTCGCTGTTCAGAGAAGAGCTAGTTAGGCTTTTGCTTTGTCTTATTTTTCCGGAGGGCGTTGGGAGAGAGAGTTGAGCAAGATGCAATCTGCAAAGCAGAGCAGGAGCTGAAGGTTTTGTGGGTGGTGTTTTCTTTGCGATGTGAATGTGTACGGTAGTGCGGTGGGTGCTGGCAGGACTCGTGTCATCAGGTCTCTGGGCAGTACGTGAATTGTGGCATGCTGGTCAAGCCACTGCCCGTCTGTTCAGCTGCCAGCCTTGCATTTCTGGGTCATTTCTGTGGGATTTCTATTTCAACTGTTACCATACAGGGTTGGGTTTTTTCTTTTTTCACCCCGCTTTAGGCATCATCTTAGAGTGTAAATAAAACTGCAATTCTCAGTGAGAACGTCCTTAAAAAGTAACTGTCAGGTTTCCTGAGCACAGAACATTGGTCTTAAATCTGTTAAATGGTCCATGTCCCGTGGGGAGTGACACGCCAGTCATCCCTCTCGCAGCAGCTCTTCCCGTGCTGGCACACCGCGGTGGCCCAGTGACGGGAGAGGTGCGACGTCTTAGAGCCCCATGGAGAAATGAGGACGCCAAACCTCTTGCAAAATGGAGTCTCCAGTGGGTAAAGATGTGCAAATAAGTGAGGGGAGGAGACTGATGTGTTTGGCTTCAGCACTGAATCCACACTCTGAGGCTTCTGTGAATTAGAAGTATCTGCCTTTTATAGTCCATGAAAAAGATAAAAATCAGATGTGTGATACAGCTTAAAAAAAAAAAAAATCTCCCCAAAGATACTGTGCCACCAATCTTTTGTTTGTCTTCTGTATTGAGGATGAATTGCTGCGTGTGTGTGTGTATGTATATATAAAATTAAAATATGAATTTTGACTTGTTTGTCTTCAAGTTCTTCAGATGAAAGAGATGTTGGTGAAAATTGTAAAGACGAAATTAAAAGCGAGCTGCCTGGGGGAGGGGGTGTTTCTTGTTTTGCTGAGATGTCTCGCCCTCCTCTGTGCTCTGCTCACGCACAGTTGCACAAGCACAGCCCCTGGGTGCAGCTTTGCTCGGAGGCGAGGGCTGGTGTGGCCATGCAATTTGTGATCATGCCACGCATCTTCCTTGGTATGCAGTTGCATTTCTTAAAATATTCGACAGCACAAACTTGTCACTGCCTTCACCTCATTGCCGCTTTTTTGAGGGAAGATATCAAAATGTTGCATTTCAGGTTTTTTAACCTTGAAGTTTGAAATTTGGGTGTTCATCCTGATGAGACCGTGATGATGGGATTAATTTTTGTAAGCACTACTCTGGCAAAATATTCAAGCGTGTTTCCAAATCCCATTTATTTTGCCTGAGTGTGGGGTATGTTTTACTGGCACAAGTGTCTTCAGAAGCTCTAGATACCTGGTACGTATGTATTTTCCTCTTTTTCTCTCCTCTAATGGTACATGCATAGTAGTCCGATGCTGCCCTCTGTCTTTTGGTTTATAACCCGAAAAAGAAAACAGAATTAGTCTTTTGGTTTACTGGTGCCTTTTGTCTGACAGCTTTGACCTTCTTTCGGTGAGGAAGACTTTAATTAAGGGCAGTAACTAACCTTCTGCTAAAGCCCAGTCATCAGTAGGTGTGAATCAGCAGCACATGAGTGCAGGGGGATGAATCTCAGCATAACCCCAAGGGGTTGGAGATAGCAGTGCCCCAGCTAACAACTTCAGCAGGGCTGGGCTGTGTGTTTCTGTGACCACTGGCTTTACAGAGCAGGGCAAGTGTATGCTCACATCAGCTTTCCTTTTTCCCCTCTGAGAGGCTGTGGTGGAGGGAGTGTTGGCATGCCTTGGAGCAGCGTTGTTGGCATGCCTTGGAGCAGCGTTGTTGGCATGCCTTGGAGCAGCGTTGTTGGCATGCCTTGGAGCAGCGTTGGTGCCAAGGTGAAATGGGCTTTGTCTGAAAGCCAAAGTGCATGTGTGTGCAGACGTTGCAAGGAGGAAAAGAGAGTGTGTGGAGCCAGAGGGGCTGGCCCTTGGGGAAGCGTGAACTCGTAGATCTTTGGCAGTAATTAGATAAGATGGATTATGGTTAGCTGGTGTAGGGGTGCTCCAGCAACCCACATCAGGTGTGGAGTGATTAAAAAGCAAGGAAACCAGCCTGGGGGCAAGCAGACCAAGGTGTGAGTTGCTGGGAAAGAAGCGGTGAGAGAGAGAGAGGCATGGCAGTCTCTCGGAGGTAAAAGGAAGACCTTGGGAACCAAATGGGAGTAGCAAGAGCAGCTAGGATGTCCACTGAGGACAGGAAGAAAGAAGGGCTCTTTGGCTCTGCTTTTCCATTCCTGTCCTTTCTGTCCTGCATTCACCAAGATTTTGGCTGGGGAGCTGGCACCTGCTTGGACAAAAGAAAAGTGAGAAGCAGGAGGAGAAAGTTGCCATGTGGCTTAACGTGCAATGACAATGTGACATCTAAATGCACTGATATTGGCAGCTGTAATGTGCTGTTTGTTTCATCTGGCGGCTGTTCATTTGGAGATCTGACTTGGACTGTGTCAGGACAGTTCACGGTTTTGCAATTACTTTCTTCCAGCAGCCCGTGCTGAGTTAGGTGTACTGAAAATGTGTGTAGGGGAAGATAATTTGCTTACGATTCTTGGCCCAAGTTAAGTCTTACCCATCAAGCAAATAAGGACACAAAAATGTTTCTCGTTGGCTATTGAACCAGAGCCAAGCCTCGCTGCCACTCCCAGGAATGGCTGTAGCTGTGTACTTGCAAGCTTAGACTATTAATTTTCAAGACCGTTAATTTAATAAGCATCAGAGAAATTATCCTGTGGGACGCTGCCAGGTAGCAGGGGCGCTTCAGAAGTCAGGCAGGCAGCCGTAGCCACGCACGCGTGCATTCTCTTCATCACAGCCCAGTGTACATGTGTCTTATTATCTCTGTCAGGACGCTGGCTGCCGCACCACCTGATGTAGGTTGTGTGCACTCATTGAAAGATTGAGTCACCATTTCAGTGCAAAACTTATGGCAGGTGTGTATCTGCATGGGCTTTTTGCTTGAAGTGATGGAACACGATAATCCCTGCAGACCAGACAAGTCAGATGGCAGAAATTACAAAGCTGCCTGTTGACTTTGTGTGTGTGTGTGTGCTGGAACATGTTGAAAATGAAACTGGAATCCAAGGAATTGCGTTAAAATGCCGTGAAGTGGCAGCAACACCAACCATGCTGACAGAGCCAGGAAAGAATTACAAATATAGGGTTCATCTCCTGGCTAAGAGTGCTTTATTTGCTGCCAGTTCCAGTCAAGAGAACATGCAAAGGTTCAGAAAATAAATACAGATGTGGTAAAAGCAGCCAGCAAAAAAATTTAAGTGGAGCGTCTGGAATAGAGTACTTGGGTTTGCAGAAATGTGCACTGCAGCGGTGTTCAAAATAGTTTTAAAAGCAGTTTCAGCCTAAATGAAGATAGAAAGCCCCATTTAACTGTGGGACTAATATGGAGTTACGGACTTTCCAAGCATTTGTTCTACTTAAGCTTGACCAGGTTTATTGGCTGAATTTTTATCACCCGATGACAACTTATTTGTAAAATGGGTCTCCGTGTCATTTGGTGTCGCAGCCGTGGTCCCATCACACAAGATCACACGGAGCATCCTGCAGCAGTCTCAGCAGACGGAGCAGACAGGCAGCAAACGAGGGAAACACAACCGCTTCTGTTTCTCATTGTGGTTCAGGGCGGTTACATTGGGCTGGAGTTGTTGGGAAGCTGCGCCATCAGGGTTGCATTTTGAGCACTCAATTTCATCTTTAACAAACCTTTCTTTACTTAGGAGTTTCCCCGAGTCGACGGGGCCTGCCCCCGTTCCTCAGTGCTTGCGGTTTGTAGATGGTTTTGCCTGTTGACAGGAATTTTCTCATGCAGCTCATTCTAACTCCTATAAGAGGTGGAATCACTCCAGAGTCAAAATGTTGTTGCAAGTGGCGGTGAGACACAGAACTGAGGTCATGCAGTTGGGATGCAGGAAGGCATCCCGACTTTAGGGAAGTGCATACACAAGCTCAGAGCAGCAAAGTAATCTCATAAAATTTCCTGGGGCTTTGACAGTCTTACTGCTGCTGGATTGTCTGCATCTCTCTTGCTGGCACTTGAATGCAGTCGGATTGAGCACAGAGTGCTGGTTTCAGAGCCTGCTGCAAGTCATGCTGGTGGCAACTGTGCTTTTATTTAATTACCTTCCCACTGCTCTAAAAAAAGTGTCTTACCAAGACAAGGAGCAAGAAAAGTTCCTGGGTTCTGATGAGTAAATTGTGCCTGATGTGTTCAGTCTCCCTACGTGCGTGCATGCTGCGAGGGTTAAGAACGCTGACGCTGGAATAACTGCCTCCGGATCCCACTGTAGGTGAAAGCAGATCCTGGAGACAGACACGGGATCCCTCCAGCGCCTGGCTGGCATCCTTGTTACCTCCTGCTTCCCTGCAGCAGCCCGAGGCAGTGGGTTGGCTGCCTGTTGGTTGTGCTGCGTAAACACAGGGTGCGCGCAAACCCTCTGCGAACGCTTGGTTGGTTGCAGGGCTGCATCCCCCTCTACAGGCAGACGTTTGGGTGAAATAATTTTCTCTCCACCCCTGTTCAAACAGGCGGAAATAGTCTTTCCGATGGGATTAAGAGTGCATGCGTGTATTTTGTTTATGGCTTAAAATATGCAAGTAGCACATGCGTTGCCTTCTAAAGTCTTCTGTCCACGTCTGAATGTTTTAGCAGTTTTGCTGCAAGCGTGGCTCTCTTAGGAATGAGATGGCTTTGGGGAACGGCAATATTAAAAAGTAATCAAAGCTGTGAAAGTATAACCAAATTCTCACAACCCTCTTTGAATGTAAACAATAAGGTATGAATTTAAGATTATTTTGAGAAGACATAATTTACAAAATTGAAATAAACACGAATACATGCAAGATCCTTGCATCATCATGGTGTTATGGTGTGTCCTAAAAAAATACAATCAGAAATTACTATTTGAATGTAGCAAACGGAATCCTGACTTAAAGAGAAATCTTTGTCTTTGTATTGATCTTCCATACGTAAAAGTGCTCAGACTAAAATGTCCTGAAGACAAACACAACGCGTGGCCCTTGGCAGCCGTACGGTTTGGAAGGAATTGGGAAGCCACAGTCCCAAGTCCTGAGGTGAGGAGCAGCGGCGTGCGTGAAGGCTGCTGTGAGGCAGCAGGAGAGCTGAGATGGGAGGCGACATGTCCCAGAAGCTGGGGCGGCAGCAGGGTGACCCGTAAGCACTGGCTGCGCACCAGTGTGACTGGAGATACAGGGCCAAGGGGGCTGGTCGGGAGTGGTCGAGTCTGGTCTTGCTCCTCCCAGAAACCCATGACGGTGTTCAAATCAGCAGGCTGGAAACTTGGACGTGAGTAACTGTGACCGCACTTGATTCTTACAAACTGATTTTTTCTATGTGTTTAAAGGATGTTCTAACGGACATCTTTGGGTTCATGATTTTTATGGGTCAGTTCAAGGCTTTTAGGTGCAGGAAAAACATTAACAGAAGCAGTAACAATTTGGGATTCGGGATCATTTGGGATCAGAAGTTGCATCTAAACATGATGCACGATTTCCTGAGCTTGGATGTTTAAATACTTTGCTATAGCAAATCCCGAGTTTAGTTCTAAATTAGACGATGCGGTGGGAGTTAGGGCCTGCTGCCACTGGAGGGCTGCCTCACCACGGGGAGCCAGGGTGGGCTACATTCTCCCCTCAGCCTTGGGGGGGTGGGGTACTTCTTTGTCATCATTATCCTGTTGCCAGTAAGAAGAAAAACGAGTTTGCTGGTGTTAAATTACGAGGGCTTTATATGCAGGTAAGTCATTACTTTGTTGCCACAGTAATCCTACGCTTTTTTAAATTTTTGATATTTTGACATCATTATCACATTTCCTGCAATAATGTTTCTAAAAACAGTTCTGCACAAAATATTTGTAGTTCTGGTGCTATCTAAGATTAATAATGTGGACAGCACTATACTGGCAAGAGGGTTGTTCCTTGTAAACCTTTTCTGCAGTTTTCCCGCCAGCCCTTAACAATACGCCTCGGAAGCCCGAGCACAAATAATGTTGGGGGGAGGGTTGCGTACGAATTGAACTACAAGAGAAGTGTCTGTCTTACAATCGTGTTCAGCCCTAGTGCCACTTGATTTCCAGCTATGGGGTTGACAGCAGAGCTCCTCCCACACCGCAGGGAATCCCACTGCATTTGCTGTAACCTTATTTCCCTGCTGAACACGCACGTCTCCCTTTGGTGCCTGGAAGGCGACGGCTGTCAGTGTGGTCCGGATGCGTGTGAGTTATTCACAGGCTGCACCCTTGGGTGCTAGCACTTTCCCATCAAGAGGAGAAAAGTATCAACTGGCACACAGCACCCCCAGGCAGCTTGGTTTCACAGTCAGTACTACTTTGTGGAAAATCTTCCCCCCACTCCCCCTCAAGTTTTAGTGTTATCCAGGACATCCATAGAAAAACGTGTTTGTTTCCAGAGAGGGAACCTGCACCTCTTGGTTCCAGCCCTCCTAGCCAGGTCAAGAGCCACAACGGTGTCAACATCCTTGCCGGGGGGCAAGGGCAGGAGCAGGGTGGTATGGTTTGCAGCCGTAACGCAGGATTTTCTCTGCTGACAAAGGTTTCCGGTTGGGAATTATACTTCAGGAATGACCTCTCAACAGAAACTTGCCTTTGGGGGGGTAATTACTACAAATTTTATTTGAAGACTTGAGAATTCCAGTATTCTAGTGGGTAAGCTCAGGTCAAGAATCTTTTCAGCTTTCTAACGAGTATATTAGCTTGAGAAAGTACATTGAAAGACAGGTTTCAGACCAAGTACCTGCTATTTCCACTGCTGCCAGCAGTCCCTTCGGACATGGGCAGTGAACTTCTCTGCTCCACTTCTCTTAGTGTGCAACAGGGATGTCGTTACCTTCTAAAACTTGAGACGCTTTGTGTTACAAAGCTCTTACACAATTAGGAAATGTTTAAGACTACATTCCCGAAAATAAGTTACATTAAATGGCACTCGAGTCCTTCAGAAAATGCGTAGCAGGGCTGTTGGGTAAGGCTCAGCAGTACTAACTGCTGCTCTCTCTCCTCACCCCATGCCTGGTTTACAGTTCAATAATGAGTCCCTGTACCAGTTGCCTCAAATGATTCTGAAATTACAGCTTCTCAAAAATGGGATGATTGCAGCTCTTGGCAGGTTTTCTCCTGTGAGTTATACTTTTATTCCATGTTTTCACAGACTTTTCCGTATCACTACTGATAGAAAGCCACCAAAAGCTTTACAGTTGCAGGAGGTAACATCTTCACAAAGAAAATGTATTGTTTGCATTTCTTAACCTACCATACAAAACACGGTGTTTAAAAGCTCCGCAGTGCCTCCCTTCCTATCGTTCCTCTGGAATTTGGAGGAGGCAGCAGAGCTCACATGCAGTCAACAACATTGCTGGATCCTTGGCCCACGTCCCGGATCTGGCTGCTGAGACAAGAGCACACAGCCACGCCTGCCCCTGCCCTGCAGTGTGACACAGGGCCGACGAGTTCCCACCTAAAGAAGATGGCAGAGGAAAAAAAAAAGAAAAATAAGTTCCTGTTCTTTCTGAGCAAGCGGAAAGTATTTCTTTTCTGTGTCTGAAATTCTATTATACAGCCTAGTTATATAGTCTGTGCAAAATATACCTTGCTAGTTTATGCTCATTATTTGTCTGGTAAATTTAGTGCAAAATCGGGTTGAAACAACCAGAAGAATGTAGATTCTTATTGAGCGAAGGGAAGAGAACAAAGGACGGAAAGAAGGAGGAGGAGGTAGTGCTCTAATATTTACAAGAAGAACCTAATGGCATAAGCAGCACTCCTGCATCGCTAGTCATGGATATTACTCAATTATTACCAGGAAACAATAGATAGACTCCTGCTGCGCACTACTTCTATTATGTTGCGTTTTCATATAGGCAGTTCAGTTTGATCTGAGTATTATCCTAAATATCCTCATCTTTTGCACAGCTCAGTAGGATTTTGATGACCAGAGGTGCTAAGACCTACCAGCTGCATTTTGTTCAAAGTCCTGTGTTCTGCCTTGTAAAAGCAGATGGGAAAAGCAGTTCAGTTCCTCAGATGGCCTCAACTTGGGAGGAAACAGTCACTTACCACAAGGGCTACGGAGCCAACTCCTCCCCTGGGAGCGTTCATTGGGGCGACTGCACTCCATCGATCAGAATCAATGTCATATCTTTCCACATCGCTGAAGCAAGTGTGGTCATCTAAACCTCCTATTGCGTAAATGGGGCCACCAAGGGAGGCAAGAGCAATTCCTCTCCTAAGAAAACCACAGGATCAACACCTCAGTGCAAGTCCTTAAGGAAAAGGAATGGGAAAGACACATCAAGTGCAATGTTACCTGACTGGTACCTGTTTCAAACTATGGGGGAAAAAGTAATGAAAATGTTAAAAGTGAAGTTTATAATAAATAATGACCAGGAACTGTGGCTGGCCCTCTGTACACCTGCATCAGTCTTGCAGCTTTATCCTGAAAGTCTTTCGTATGTTTGCATCCTCCCGTGAGAGGGGCTCTAGAGTTTTATCTTGACTTCACCTCAGCTTTCCCAGGCACCTCTACGTTATTGTGTGATCCATGAACAGGACTGTTGCAGCTAGAATATTTTTAGACTGCAAAAAGACAAAGCTCCTGTTTAAAGAATAAAGGCAGGGGGACGCAGAATACTGTTTTGACTGAATGTCACCCAAGACCCAAGTCTTCTAATTACACGCTTAGATATATGAGGTTAGCTTAGCTATGTGATTTCTTGGTACTGAATTTTACGCCTCCTATTTTGTTTTATTGAAGAACCACATTTTGTTTTATGGAGAACCAAAACCTGCTGGCTTTAACTTTGCTGGTATAGCTGCTGCTACAATCTGGGAATGATTTTTTTGGGGGGTGATATTAATACATATTAAAAGCAAGCCTGCGCTGGATATTAGATGAGTGAACTCTAGAAAGATTTAGTTACAATTTCTTCCATTCTCTTCTTTTTTATTAAGTCTGTGTTAAAATAGTTGTCAGATTTTTTTCTACTGAATCTACAATTATGAGAATACAATCAGTATTACAAAATGCAAAGTATGGTCTAGACTCATTAGAAGCATTAAGTTTCTGCTTTAAGTACCAAGACAGGTGATTCACCATTTCACTGAGAACATTCTTGCCTCATTACACAGAGGGCAGGTGCGAAGATACCAAGGCAGGAGCAAGGGATGCACAGTCTTTCTACAGAACACACACTGGGGAGATACCCTGACCTTATCTTGCATTGCCTCACCAGGTAACATAGATGGCATCAATGGTGGCAGTTTTTTCTCAACTAAGTATTCGGACACCATGTCCATGAATGGGAGGAATGGAGCGTAGCCAAGGCACAGCAGCCCTTCCATTTACCAAGGTACTGAGTAAGAAATGTCACAGAAATCTAGGGCTGATGCTTGCAGAGAATATGCCCTGTGGTGGTGGCAGTAGGGAGGAGTAAGAAGCTCCTTCTGGGAGTCTGGGTCTTTTACTTTGATTATGTCACAGCTACAAATAGCTTGAGGACTTAGCCGTGTTCAGTAGTTCACTCCTGCTTGTACATGATGCTTTTAGAAACAACAAATAACAAAACAGAACGTAGAATTCAAGAGGTTGATTTAAATGACAGCGGAAACAAAAAATTACCCATCTGTGACTCCTTAAAAGAATCCTAAATGTCAAAAGGCAAGAAAAAGCCTCAATCTGACTTTAAGTGTTTTAGTGCGTCTGGCCTTTTGTGGCAAAAACATAGGCAGCATGAAGGTTTCCTGGGCATGAAGAATTTCACTGTGACTGTTCACTGGCAGTTATCTTGCTCATTCTTAAAAAGCGCAAAAAACCCACAGAAGTCTATCAGTTTCAAGTTCTTTATCGGGCATAGCAGAAATGCCCTAGATACGGGAATGTAAGCACAGCTGGAGTAGAAGAGCTCTCTGCTCCAGAAGCCAGGCCCCCAAGAAAGAAAAGAATAGTGACAAAAGAAAGCCAAAGTGTAAACGTAACCAATGTTACCAGCCAGGGCCTCTCCCTAGAGAGAGAGAGATATTATGCAGTTTTGCACTGAAATAGTATGTTACGCACAACGTTGTGTTTCTGAAAATATGTGATGTATGCAAGTATGTGATGCAAATTTGTA
Organism: Vanellus vanellus; assembly: GCF_965231255.1. Lineage (NCBI taxonomy): Eukaryota > Metazoa > Chordata > Aves > Charadriiformes > Charadriidae > Vanellus > Vanellus vanellus. The sequence goes on from NW_028126724.1 coordinate 81,437, forward strand.
TTTGCTTTACAGCTAGTAAATAAAGGTGTTTGATAGCATAAAGCCCCAAAATAGGAAAAAAAAAAAAAAACAACAAAACTAAAAATAGCACAGTTTGGAAACCCAAATAAAGACAGGACAGACATGGTGTTTTTCAGCGTCAGCAAGAAATTATTTATCGCAGACTAGGACTTAAAATTTGGATCACGTACCTCTTTGTGTTCATTGATGCCTTCATCATCCACTTGTTTGTGAGAGGATCAAATACTTCCCTGCTTCCTAAGTGTTCGTTTCCATCATGTCCACCTACTGCGTAGACTTTACCCGAAACACATATGCATCTTTTGATACAGAGATTGCTTGGCAACACTTCAGTTTTCATTTATGCAATATCCCTGCCTATGTGGAGACAACAAGCTCAAATAAAGGTTAAAGTCTTCAAATGTTTTCAATATCAAGATTTTAGTAAGTACAGACTTTATATTTTTATATGCTGTACTCAACCAGAGATCTGTTTCTAACTTGGACTTTTATGCAAAGCTTGAGATATGTAGACAAAAAAATCTTCCCATCACTTGAGTACTGCAGGTCAGATCAGTTTTGGACATTTATATCAGTCTCTCCAGATTTTCTGGGGGGAGGGGGGAAATCTCTGTTCTGCTGCAGCAACACAGGAGCTACCGTTTACAAGGAGAAGTTGCATCATGGGTGCTAAGCTGCTCTGGACTGCACGGACCTGGTTTCAGAAGATGGAGACCCAAAAATAAAGGTAGGTCTGTTCTTGGAAGATTTATGGTCTTAGTGACTTGCCTGTATGGAGTTAAGTGTGAAGGGAGCTAGTATGAGTACTAGCAAATTCTCGGTGACTCTGCTGTGTAAGGCTATTTTTTTGTAAACGGGTTAAAAAAAATTAAATCGCCTGTTAAGAGAAGAGGCTATGTACCGTTCATAGAATCATAGAATAGTTGGGGTTGGAAGGGACCTTTAAAAGGTCATCTAGTCCACCCCCCCTGCAATGAGCAGGGACATCTTCAACTAGACCAGGTTGCTCAGAGCCCTGTCCAACCTGACCCTGAGCGTTTCCAGGGATGGGGCATCTACAACCTCTCTGGGCAACCTGTTCCACCACCCTCATTGTAAAAAATGTCTCCTTATATCTGGTCTAAATCTTCCCTCTTTTAGTTTAAAACCATTACCCCTTGGCCTATTGCAACAGCCCCTATTAAAAAGTCTGTCCCCATCTTTCTTACAAGCTCCCTTTAAGTATTAAAAAGCTACAGTAAGGTCTCCCCAGAGCCTCTTGCAGGCTGAACCACCCCAACTCCCAGTTCACAGTAATATCTTTTCAGTAAGCATGCTCTCAGATTGTTTCAGAATCACAAACCCCTTCGTGGGGAAGAAGCCTTACTAAATTGAAGAATATCCAACAGGTAAGCCATTGGAAGACAGATTTATTTATTAAAAGTACCGATTCCACTAAAAGGAGCAAACAAGTGCCTTTAGAATAGCATTACTGACCTCCCACAGAGATCACACCCACGTGCCTTCTCCTGCTGTTCATTTCAGGGCCAAAGAACCAGTTGTTCTTACTGATAGAGTAACATTCAATGCTGCAAAATGGGTCACCAGATCCACCTCTACCACCGACACAAAACAACACACCTGAAGAAGACAAAACAGGTTTCCAGAAAAATAGCAGGAAGATGGGGGATAAAGTTGTACAGCAGAGTGAACTGAAACTTATGTAGTTCGGGAGAAGTCATATTTCACTTCAGGGGGCACAGTCATTGCCCTGCGTAACTGGGTGCTGGATTTTGCCTTTGCTTGGCATGCTGTTATGGCAATTAACTATCTATGCTGATGCAAAAATATGCATTTAAAATGCATATTTTAAATATGCTTTTTGTGATTTTTTGCTCAGGGAGATAAACATTGTTAAATATAAAAACGTAAAAATTCGGATTTGCAGTCTAATATTCATCACTCACTTTTGGTGTAGGTTAGCCAAAGAGTTTAAAAGTTAGCTCAACCTTCTCGTGCCAAAAGATAAGTGTCCACTGTTGTCGGTATAGCTGTGAGCATGCTGCCTGGTCACAAGATACTTAACAGTTCTAGCTTTAATACAGATAGAGCCAATCAGGATAAATAAATAATGCTTTAAAGAAAGAAAATGACAGCTAAAGTTCTGCTAGGACAATGCAGCACACTAGCTAATTACCAGAGAGGTACACAACGGCTTTCCCAGTTTTGCATTAAGTCATTAACAACCATTTCTACCAAGCTACCTAACCCTGCACAGACGCACCGCCTTTTCTCCACACCACTCCCTATGGGATAATCAGACACACATTTAATTACCAGCAGTCTGCTTCCTTGGTGTTGTGCGAATGGAGTACTCAAAGTCTGGCACTGCCCTGCTGCTCAGGTGAAGGTGGTAGTTTCTTGCTTCATCCAGCAAATCCCTACATTTTAGATTCTGCTTGACAATCTCTTCCTTTGCCACAACACCCATAAGGAAACAAATGGGCAAGAGAGGCAGCCGTACCTGACAGAAATGAACACAGTTGGAGTAACTGGCTGAACTGACTGAGTCTCACCATTTACGCAAGCATAACAGATGGCAGCTTCTGAGCCAGCTGCCAGCCCCACGCTCTTCACTAAAAAGGGAGGCGTTCATACTTTTTTTCCAGAATAACAGCGATACGAACAGTTCTTTTTAGTGACAAACGTTTGCTACAACCCTTTGCATTTAAGCAGCGGTGGAGAACTGCCCCTTGGCCCAGGCTGAGCGGAGGAAGAAGTGCCGCTGCCTGTACTGCAACTGCACCTGCCTGATGTGATGCAGGCAGCATCCGTGACTGTACCAGGATAGCCCGTGTCAGGTTAGTCTGCTGAGGGGGTGAATTTTCAGCTCATTGCTATGCCAGTATAAGAGGGCTTTTGCTAGAATGGCTGATTTTCTTTGGGTGGCAAGTCAAAGAGGAAACACTATCAGCATGAACTAAGTGTCTGTCTATTAAGGAGGTATTGATAGTGCAGTAACACCTTTCTCTAGTGTGGACTTGACAGACTACAGGATTAAAAAAACCCCAACGTTGAGAGCTAATTGTTTCCTTCCCCAAATCCTTCCTGTGGTTCCCTAGCAGAGAGCTGGTGAGCAGGCTGAGGAAAGAAAGGCTCCTTCTGGGTAAGGCTATAGGTGGTCACTGCCCAGAGCAATCCCCAGCGACAGGGCACATCTGAAATAAGGTCAGCCTCTCCAAGGCTGCCTTGAAACGTCTTCCTCCCCACAGTCACTTATTTCAGCAAACCCTTCATTTGTCCTTTTGAGAGAAACAGTGAGGAATATGAAGTACAATCGGGTGCAAAGGTGGGACAGGTGTTAGCAGGGGGGACTGAAGCAAACCAGCATCTGACTTCCTAAGGTTTGGAATCGATGCTGTCAGGCGCCTCCCAGTTAGCTCAGCAGCAATTGTGAAGTCCAGTATCTCCAGTGCTTCTCAGAGCAGCGAAAGGGTGCTGTTACATGGCTGACACATGTCCCTGCCTTGAAGTAAGCAAGTGTTTCTACCAGTTCTTCCTTACCCGCTTGCTTTCAGTCCCACTTCTTCCTTTACTTTGGCCTGTCTTGGTTTTGGCCGATTAAAAGCACAGCCATAGCCCTGCTCATAGACTCATGAGGCAAGTGATGCGGTAAGAGCACAAGGCTGACAAATTCAGAACCTCATGATGACAGCGCAACCCCTAAGGCTGATTATGATGTGGATAATAACTATCGCGAAGCCCAGGCATGTTTTCTGCTAGCAATAATGTCCAAATCACCTGATGGCTCCGTATACTCTGGCAAATAACCCATATTTACAGGAAGGGGTTTACTTTTTCATTGTTTCATTCTAGACTGGTTACCATGAATAAAACAAAGATCTTAATCTCATCTACTTGTACACCTGGGTAATAATGAAGGTTTTTTTAAATCTCAAATTATATTGCCTATAAATTTAATTATAGTGTACTAAAGAAGGAATTTTTCTACCAAAACCATCATGCTAGTCTAGATGAAACTGAAAGTTTTGGGAAGACAGTTAATAAACAGTTGTGATCTTTTACCAGGAAAGGTGAAAAATGATGCATGAAGACAATGACAGCAGTATTCTAGTGGGCCTCTCTTTACTCACATGATGCCAATATTAGCACTTCTGCTGAATGCAAAACATTCAAGCTGGAGTTCAGTGACAACTGAAATGGCACAGTTGATCCTACCTGCTAAGATTCACAGGGCATTTTGCAGTGCACAGCATGTACCACCCTCCTCCCCAGCACAGGTTCTCTATACCTGTCTCAAATACTGTATTTTAAATTCCCATAATCAACGCATACGGAGCTTGAATAACTGACGTACCTAACGCTTTGACAGGAGGAGGTCCGATGGGTGTTTAAATAAGTTCAGCTAAGTGACCTTTTGATACCCGTATGTGTTTCTTTCAGAAGCGGTGGACTCTCATCAAGTCTAGATCATTAAACTGCTAACTCCTACAGGTAACCAGCAGTGCTAGCCTAGTGAGCATTAAATGGTCTAGCATATGTTTCCTAGCCTGCTTATAGGGCTAACATGTCTTGGTCTTCTGTTAATTAAATATAGGAACATTCTAGAAGTAGCACAACTTGATATGACACATCTCCGTTACAGTTTTACTCTCCTAGACACGTAAAAAGCTCCTCAACAGCTTTGCTCTCTTTTCTTAAGTACAAACACTTACCAGCAAGGGAAGTGAGTGTTTCAGGCTGTAGTAGTATCAAACCAAGTGAAGTGATGGCTTTATGTACTCTACTATGTGTAAATCTAAGAATTTTCTGCTCTAACACAGATGCAGCTTTTTGTTGGCTCCCCACTCCCCAGCCACGAGCATGTAGTGAGTACTCATCTCACAAGAGAAACTGAAGAATATGACTTCTTCCTGATATTCTACTGTTAACTCACAACTGCGAATACCAGAGGAGGTGCCAACTGCCGAGAACAATTTTCATCATGAGATCTACCCAAGGACAAACAGTTGATTAGACAACAAAACCAGTGACAAGACAGGCACACGGCGCCTCAGCCTGCCCTACCTGTACAAGTATTTCATCCAGCCACGTCGCATGATGCTGTGGATTGGCTAGCAGCCACTTGATAGCAGCGTTGTAAACTTGCTTTTCGTTTTCAATATTCAGGTCACTGGAGGACAGGAGTTTATGGAGGTGCTGTGGTGACACACTCACAAAGTCTTCGCACTCCACCACTTCTGTAAAGTGTTCGCAAGCATACTGATCAGCCATGTCCATCAAGTCAATGCGGTTGTGACTCTCCGCAAATGCCCTGACTGCCAGGCAGTTGGAGGGATGGAAGTGCAGCTTCATGTATTCACAGCACGCCTTTGCTACCAGTTCCACCTGAAGAATGCAAGCAGCGTACAAGAGAGGCTGGACGTTATCCACTGTCAGAGTAATCCGGGAGGAGTACACAAACTTCACCAGGTCTTCTATTGCATCACCATCAAAGTCCCTGATCTCAATCAATGTCTGCTTGGCTTCAGCCATTTCCGAAAGAAACATGGCTCTAAAGTAAGGTATAACACAAGCTAGCACCAGTGTGTGGCAGGAGATAAGCTTTGGACCAACCTGAAAAAAAAGAAGAAAATAACCCTCAGTCTTTCACTGGAATGTCAGTTTTGGCTACGATAGGACGGACAGTTAAGCCGAAATAAGAATCCTGAACTCAATATGCATTGAGCTACTGTATTTTGTTCAAGCAAAATAACTCCATCTGCCCTGTACTTCTGACATCAGATCAATGTATCCCAAGCAGGTCTGAGTTGTAACTTGGTCACCAGAGTAGGGCAAGGCCGTAACACAAAGAAGCAATAGCACTGATGCGCTGAAATTGCTTTTCTTTAAGAGGCGTGTCCTATTTCTTAAATGAAACATCCTTAGGAACCTTCTAGATGCATCTTGGAGACAGGAGGAGACTGCCAGGCACTTGTTTCTTTTATGTGTATTTCAGAGACTTTGCAGGGCGGGGAGGGTGTAAATTGTAAAGCGACATTTTTAGACAACCTAATTTAAACCTCTGGACTTTTACTAATGTTGAGGAATTTATAATTCTCTATATTAGCAGCAAATTCATGTAAAACGGCAGTAATAACAGGTATTACAGGGATTATTAAAAGTTACCAATCACTTCCAGATTTTTAGCAGTTGTTCAGCCACAAAAGATAGAGTATTCCCCATAAAGAGGAGGTATTTTTCAAAATTCCGATCAGAAAGCACAAAACAAGCTTTTCACTTATAAAATTCTAGCATTCAACTATGTTAAGAGAATGTAGGTAGTGAAGGTAAAGGAACAATCCACTACTTATTTGCGTTACAGGAGTGCTTTCTTACAGCCTTTGTCATTCATCAGTCTGCGCTAACAAAGGGATGGCTGAGTTAAGCAACCGGTACTCCTGGCAGACTCAAATTACATGTTCATTTTCAGATGAAGGCGTTAAAGTGAGCGGTCTTGCAATGTAAAAATAAAAAAAGGGTGGGATATTAAATTATAAAGGATAATTTGGAGTTTTTTCTATCTCTGATTCAACACACAATTTCTCTACCCTTTTTAAAAGTGTGTGTTATCAACACAAGTGTAACCTGCCTGGTGAGCAGTAAGTCGAGGCTACAAGGAGCTGAAATTGCACAGTTACATACTGATCAACTGTGGGAACCTGCTTAGAAGGCAATTTGGGTGAGGTCGAAGTCATGCACGTCCTCTCTTGGACTGTTAGCATCTTAAATGTTTACATTTCTGTTGTAAACTTCCTAAATTAAAAAAAAAATACAAACACCTAGATAGAGATGCTTCAGATCCAACAGGTATTCTATGCTTTCCATACCCCTGCCCAAATTCACAGCCACCTCCAGCATACGTATTCATAGCTTAATCTTCAGGCTGTTAAATGCAATGGATGTGTGACAATATCTCCTTTAGTGTAACATCGCAGAGCTCTCCAGCTTCAAAGAACTGAAGGAGAGAGCTGTGAAAATCCTTCCAAGCCTCATTTGCTTCAAATACAAAGATGTCATCTTCACCGTCACTGTTGGAAGACCTAGGCTGCTGCTGCTGCTGCTGTTGCTGCCGCCTTTTTCCCTTTATCAGATGTTGTTTTGCCTGCTCTGGAACCATGGATTCTGAAGCCATTGGCTGTTTCTTCTTGCACTGTGTCCATCTTCAAAAATTCATGCCAAGACAAAATCCAGCCCATCAGGAGTCAAATCCTAAAATGCAGTTAAATTCTGTTCATGTTCCTGTTTGGAAAAAAAAAACAAAACCCAACACAAAAAATGATGAGACATTAGGTACTGGTAGTACCTAACAATTTGATTACATGTTATAAATACTACCTATAACCTTACTTGGGGAAGGTGGGAGGAGAAAGCAGGGAAAAAAGACCCACAGTCAAGAACCCTACGCAGGTACCTTTAGGAAAAGCCATTGTTTGTGAACTTGTTGCCCACGCTTCTTGAAAAAAAGACAAGAAAAAGAAAAGGCAAGGATGTATCCTCCAACATTCTTGATCTCACTGCTGTGGATGGCAGAGGAACAAAAGCGACACGGCCCACACACAACCGTGTTTCTTTGGTCCTTAAATAGCATCTCTCATCACTGCTGCCATAGACAAACTATTGATCTGACCCCGATGGGTATTTTGTACATACTTATTACTCAGCTTTCCTCGGTCTCTTAAAAAGCTAAAGCAATCCTTAAGTGTTTTATGCATTTATGCAAATGTAAGCAAAATATAAAAAGCTTCTACACAATTAGAGAACAAGAATTTACACTTACAGAAAAATCTTGGAATGAAAATGATTTCCTTTTATCTAGCAACCTTATTAATCCAACAGATTGATAATTAAAGCATGACAATGAGGAGCAAGTTTGCTCCTGCTTGCTAGCTTTTATTTTATACTGTTTACCCAGCTTAGCTGAAGATATTTAAGGTGTCTAAGTTTTATACAGCTCGGACTAAAGGAATTGTAGCCATACTAACATCATAGCTTTCCCAGGGCTGAAAGACAAATCAGGGATACCACAGACAATGGGGAGAAGGTTTTTTCTGCTTCTGCCACTCGACTATTTTACTCTTCCTGCTACTGTGAGCTTCAGTTAGGTTAAGATTTAAGTCCAGCTTTTTATTTGAAAAAAAAAACAAAAAACAAACTTAAGCATTAGGGGAAGAGCAAATATTTTTCCAGTTCAGTAGCATATTTTAAGTTTCAGCTCTGTGTGCCTAGAACTCATGAAAGCCACCTCAGTGAGATTTAGGCCATGCATCCACACGTTTTGTGGAAGATTATGAAGTCCACAAGAAAAAATGAAATACTGTTTGAAAGCATGGAGTTACTGATCTAGCTTACAAGCAGGAGTTCTGTTAGATTTTGGCAAGGAAAGCAAATGGATTTGTAAGGTTTTAAGACAAAGTCTCTGGAGACGGTATTTAGTAGCGTGTTCCTCTCTTACGCTGGCTACGAAACTTTGGTTTTCATGTTTTCTGGTTAATTTATTATGCATTCATTCTTTGTTTTATGCTAAGAGTTGATGATTGCTGTAGTTCAGTGATTTCTGCTCATGGACTCTGGTGTTGGAGGAAGTGGACTGGCTGAAGTAACAAAAAAATTATTCTACAATAAAAATGTAAGTCGCATGTCTAGGAGCAGACTTGACTTTCTTCTGGGATATTTGGAAAGCGTCCATGCTAAATTTAGAACTCCTCAGGCATCGGTACTGGAGAAAAAGCAGGAAGTCATACTCATTTCTGCTGTAGGTCACAGGGTTGTTGCCAGCTCCTCGTCCTGTGCAGTGACAAGGCTGTTGGCAGCACTGGGCCAGGCAGGTTAAAGTAATATCACACGTGCCTAGAATATTCACTGATGGTGCTGTAAGCAAGGTAAGTATTCTTCCTTTAAAAGATACCTAAGAGAAAGATCTTACTTATTCCAAAATCACAAACTAGTTCACAGATATTACGGATCACAGGATATTTACATAGTTTATAAGAAGGAATACCTTTTCCTGCTGAAAACTTAATTTCTACTATGCCAGATTTGACAAATTCCTATACTAAGATGTTTTATAGTTAGGGGGAAAAATCTTGATATTTTGGTTCTCTGAACTTCAAATTAATCCTCAACTACTGGTATTCACCACCTTTGCTTTGTTTAACATTCCCTTTGAAGAAGTCACTATTATCATTGAGATATAAGCTTCCGAGACAACCTACTTAAGTTACAAAAGTGAACATAAAAAAGCAAGAGGAAAAATGAGAGAGGTTGAAATGCTGTACAAGGGTTTTGAAAAGCACCATGTATTATTCATTCAGAGGTCAGATATAGCATCTTTAGCCTACACTTCCAGGGAACTCTTGCTTGTTTTGGTCCTTAACTGACAGTCTCACTTCACCGCTCCCTAGCTACTCACACTTAACAGTATTTTACAGCCGAGTAGAAATGCTGCTTACAGATAGAACTGCCACTGACTACTAAATGATAGTTTGCAGCTCCCAAGTCGTAAGGTTTTCCACCTGGCATACATGCTACATTTATCCTTGTATTTTAAGTTCAACTGCACATACGCTTTCCAAAACTATTCTGTGTCTCAACGTGAAAGAGGCTGACGGTGTATGTTTTACCTATTCCGGGTATGCCATTGTAAACACCAACACAAAACCCACACAATAAGTCTTAAGATAAATCAGTGCTGTTGGGGTGGCTTTTTGTGTGTGTTTTAAATCAACTGAGCAATAACACAAAATTCAAACATAACTGCTTTTAAGCAGTTTTTTCAAAACCAAGTCATCGCTTTCTTTTGTTTCTAATCTTTTAGCTACAAGCAATTAAAAAAACCCCGATCTGTAGTTCAGAGTACTGAGGCAAAAACAGTGCCTGGAACTAGGTTCGTGCATGCATGGAGTATCATGACACAATCTTGCCTATTTGTGTGCTTTCTAGGGAAAATGAAACTTGCTGGTAGCAAAACATACTTTGATTGCATTGGAGGTTTTCTTTGTATCTTTTTGAAAAGCTAAAATACCCCGTTCATAAAGTTTTAAAAATTATTATTTTCAAGTTATGCAAGTATCAGGTGCAGTATAAGAGTCACTTCAGATTTGCTGGAATCTGTAGGAATTCATCAATTAATCTCTCTGAAGTAACTTCCTCAACTGCATTTTCCCAGAAGGAAGATGAGTATAGCAGTGCTGCCTGAAATGACTCTGAATTGTGTGTCCTTCCCCACTTCATTATCTGGGCAATGCACTTGCATTATCAGAGGTTTCCAAAGTGTTGTACCTACAGTAGATGTTAAATGGAAGCACACAACTTCTTTGTCAAAAAAACCCTGAATCAAAATAAAACAGCTCCCCCCCAAAAAAAACTCAAAATATATGGTACATCTTTTTTTCTTTTTTTTATTTAAGCTTCCGCAGGTAGAGATTTCTTCTTGGCTGAGGTCATTAGTAGTGAGGAAAAAGGAAGTGGGTGATTTTTTTTTGTGCAACTAGCAAGGTGGGGAGAGGGTGGATGTGGGATTTAGGTCATGCTGGTCTGAGCTGTTACGTTGAAGTTACATTGAACAAAAAGGTTTGAGTGAAGTCCTTTTCAGACAACTTCAGTTGTACCTAAGAGTACTTCAGGCATATTGCCTTGTAGCACTGTCTTAACTTTGAGATGATAGGTCTTTGCAAAAACATTACTTGGCCTTCATGATCCAGTTGTGCGGGTTGGTGAACTGGAAAAACATATCTATTGCAAAAATTATAAAAAGGAGAGAATGTGGCAGCGTCTCACCGTTTTAAGAGCATGTTGCTTGTTCTTTAGTGACTGAGAGGCTTAGAAGTCTTATTAAGAGTAGTCTCTGCGTTTTTCTGTAGTCAAAATTTATTTAATGGCTTTGACTTTGTTTATCTAGCTTTTTGGCCCAAAAACCTTAAAACCAAACTTATCCTTGACATTGTGAAACATCTGTTATGCCAATTAAGTCGTGAATCCTCATCAAAAAGATACCTGAAAAAAGTCTTTATGACCTTTTTAAACCCCTTCTCTTTGCTTTTTAAGCTTGCAAGTAAGGAAGTCATCTGTTAAATTAGCCTTGCAAAACTTATTATGGAAATTCATCAGTCCAGATTCTGCTCCCATCATATGTTATTGTTTGAGAATAATTTTCAATTTGCCCCTTAAATTATTGGTCATGTAACGGGCATGAACCATGTTAAGGTCTGTGTCTAGCTGTTCCCTCGGATTTTTGTGGATAAGCGCTGCAAATTACAAAGGCGGCAGTTTCTTCAGCCTGCTGTCTTAAAGTAGTTTTCTGTCTTTCTGAACGAGATTTCTTTCCAAGTTACATCCATTTATTTAGCCTCTCCGGAGTCTGCGGGCCTGCATCAGTGGAGGAACTGGGCTGGAGTCTTAGGTCAGATGTGAGTACCTGCTTGCAGCTGGACATGTGCGGCTGGCTCTGGTGGTGCTTCTGCTAGAGGAGATGGTAAATGGAGAAGCATGCTGCCCTGCAGACCTGTTATTGAAGCGCAGCATCAGTTTGGGTAGGAATGTTGGCATTAAAAAGCAAAACGAAAACAAAAACCCAGGGACTCAACGGTTCTGGATGTCCCGTGATTGCGCTTGGCCTTGGCTGTCAAAACGTTTTGTGAGTGGCACTTGGAGGCGTCTACATCATTCCCAAACCGACAGTGAGTATGAAGGTGGCATGAGGAAATCCTAGCTGGAGATTGTGCAGATGTCAGTGTCAGCCAGCAAATATGCACAGGGCTTAAATCGAGTTGTCTGTGGGGAGTACGATGTACTGTTCCCTGTAAAGGCTGTCAAACTGCTAGCGGGGATAGACAGCAACATGTAATATTTGATCTTCTATGCCCACAGTCCTCGGTGGAGCTGATCTCGTTTCAGTATTTCTTTGGCTTTATGGCTTTTTAACTCTTCTTCTTTGACCAACGTTGTATTTCTCCTTAAACTCTTCTCTTCAAAGTGGCAAGGACAGCCCTTGCTGCTGGGTGGCAGTTGTGGTTTAATGGTAGTTTACAGGCTGAAATACAGCTGACATGTGACTTGTAGGGAAAAAAAAAAAAAAAAAAAGGAGGAGGGGGGCAAAACATTACTCAGGGTGCAGAAAAGCCCAACTCCTTCAGGCGCTGGACGGTTAGCTTTGTAAGAGTCACTGCAGCTGGGACAGAGTGAAAGGGTGCACGCCCGTCCTCTCCAGGGCCAGCGGGTTTGGGGCACAAGGACTGATGGGCTGCAGTGGCAACTTACGGTAGAAATGACAGTTGCACACCTACCCAAGAGACAGGAGGGCTCCCTGGTGCAGTCAAATGGCCCTGACCAGTTTTGTTGTGGTTTTGGCACTGAAAAGAAATTTTCTGTGCGTGTCCTGAACAGTCTGTGATTTTAATCTCTCGAGCAAACGTTTCACCGTGTATTTGATATGGGTGTTGCAAGTCCATTTGTGGGCAGCAGTTTTGTTTGCCTATTGCACACTTTCCTGCTGGTGAAAGCGTC